>NW_028301604.1:28787878-29090909 GCF_987345545.1 Pholcus phalangioides | reverse complement strand
TTTGTCGCACCACGGTCATTTTCTGAACACGAGGGCTAATTAGACAGGGACCTACAATTTATTGCCAATTCCGAACGGCAGGCTTGTTTTTATACTCATCGAGGTGTTATGGAATTTAACAAATGCAATAAATCTAAAACAAGTGAATATACAGTCGATTCTGCTTATAATGTTCCCATTAAAACGTTTTCATGGTCCTAACTCTAAGTAACTCTCATTAAGACCAGGGCCGTCTTTGGGCCCCGGCCAACTGATTTTTCTGAGAACCCATCTGGCAAATTCTCAAAAATTTTAACTGGTTCTCATTTTTGTGAGGCCGGCATTCTCTTGAAGCACACCCGGGCAGACGGCACTGATTAAGATGTCCCATTCAAAGAGTTTTCCAGCTTACAATGCTTTTATGAGTTTTTTTAAAAAACGTTATAAGCGGGATCCACTGCAATTAAAAGTTAAGCACACATTTATGTATTTACATATAAAAATCAATCTATAAATTCTCTTCCGATTGATTTTCCATTTCTTATAGAAACCTTAATATACTAGGAAAACAACATTTGGTGAACCCAAAATAAGAAGAGAACAGCTAGATGTGTTTCGGAACTGTATGCTGTTCAAGACAAAGAATCAAGAAAAAAAAAGTCCCAGACCCTGTCTTAAACAATGAGTAACTCCCGCTAGATGGAGTATTTGCCTTTTTGCTATCTTTCATTTTTTTTAGCTACCGAAGAAGAAACTTCATACAGTTCCGAAACACATCTAGCTCTTGTTTTCTTCTTATTTTGGGTTTACTGAACGTTGTTTCCCTAGTATATTGTCTCACCAAAAAGGTAATTTATTCCTATAAAAACCTTAGCTCTTTTAACAGCATAATCTGATTAAATTTAAAGCAAATGAGATTCTGACACTTATCTTTCCCTATTCATATATACAACCTCTGACAATAAAGTTTGGTGAATAGTCCTGTAACATTAACGTAGATGAAATGTTAATGAAAGTTACCTTACCGTCCTTCGAAATAGTCACCTCCCATTACTATGCACCGCTGAGATCTCCTATACATGTCCTGGAAACTTTGCAAGAAGTCTTCTTTTGGGATGAAGTTCAAAAACCTCGTCACATTTCGTTGGATGTCAGGAATATCGTCAAATCTCTTTCCTTTCAAAGCGAGTTTGAGTCGTGGGAATAGGAAGAAGTCTGGAAGATAGAGATCTGGTGAGTATGGTGGATGTTCAATTTGCACCACCCCCTTTTTTGCCAGGAACTGCTTGATGATATTGGCTGTGTGAGGGCGAGCATTGTCGTGAACAAGAAACCATGAACCTTGTTGTGCGTACTGAGGTCGTACCCTGCATGGACGTTTTCATGAAACAGGTCAAAATTTCAATGTACCTTGCAGCATTCATCGTCGTTCCCTCAGGTAGAAATTACTTGTGGATAATGTTTTGACTATCAAAAAAGTTGATTAGCATCGTTTTGATGAGTGATTTTTCTGCTCTGACCTTTTTCCGATGCAGGAGAACGCCATTCCATGCTTTGCCGTTTCGTTTCAGGGTCGTACCTGAGACACCAGGACTCATCCTCAGTGACAATACAGTTCAAGAAATTTGGTGTTGCATCCGCCGTTTCGACAAAATCCTGTGAATCCTGTAAACGTGCGTGCTTCTGATCGTCAGTCAAGTGATGTGGCACAAGACGACAACATGCCTTTCGCATCCCTAAATTCTGGGTAACGATTTGTTGCACGGATTCACGGTTAATTTGCAGTTCATCAGCTATCATGACAACAGTTAATCAACGATCTTTCGTGATCATTTTCATCACTTTCTCAATGTTTTCGTGACTGACGGAGGTCGCCGGTCTTCCGCTACGGAGGTTGTCAGAAACACTTTCCCGGGGTGAATTTGGTGCCCCCCTAGACCAGAGCCCAGGGAACCAGACCCGCCTGCCCTACTTCCCAGTTGCGGCCCTGCATCTATCCTTCAAATTGGTAATGCATGGATTTTAAATTTAATATATACATGTTTTTGTTGCAAGTCTGTGTAATCGTCACAACAACTTTTTTTTAAAGGAATAGCCAACTCAACGTTAGAAAATTCTCTTTTTAGCCGATTACCAGTGCACAATTGCGGGTTCCAAACACAGATTTTCACCAAAGGCAAAATCTGGGGGCCCATGCCCCCCAAGAAGATCAAAAGTTACAAATATTTCTGCAGAAAATTAAAATATTAGAAAAAAATACATTCTTATGCAATCTGTTGATTTAAAATAATTTTTGAGTGTTAGTGAGTTTGAGTGTAGTTTTAGTGTTAGCCAAACTTTCTGTGAAGAATTAGATCCTTGTGCCTTTCCAAAAGCTGATTCTGCTTACACACTTGCGATTTTCACGATGTGAAATGGTGACTACAGCATGGCAGCTAGATGACAGAACTGGGCATTCGAGGTAGAGTTTTTACAGATTCTGTTTTTTTTCTCAACGATCTTGGAAAATTTTTCCCAATTTGAATATGTAACAATAATTAGGAACCTTTGGGGAATTTGCCAAACCTGCCTCTGTCTCTTATCTTTGAAACATGTTTATATAGTTGTAATTGTATAACTTTTAATAGAATTTGTTATCTTTTCTTACCTTTTATAACCGTGCACTGTTGATTAAATTAGTCTGTGATATTTTCATTGTTCGTAGTCCGGAAAAATGTGCGATCCTGATCACATCCCCATTTGGAATTATTGTTGCCATTTTTATTTTGTGAAATTTTCTATAAAAAATCTATTGTCATTTATTTATGTAAATTAGATGTTGTATTTTCCTATTGGTTGTGCTCTGATGTGTATTTTTCTGAGATGGTCGGTCCCAGGAGTTGGATTATTCCGTACTTCCTTTTATAGGCATAAATACCCGGAGTCACTTCACATTAGCTTGCATTCAATTTCGCTCTAAACTCAGTATACATCACCAAAGGTGAAGGTTGTCGCCTTCTGGTGAATCGTTCATAGTATGAAATAACTTGTCTCACTGGTTCCAGATCCATCATGCCTCCTCTCTAGTCATCCGTTGTCGCTGCCGTCGTTTAGGTTCCTATCATCGCTGGTCCGTAACGTGGCCTGCCGTCGATCGCCGCTTCCGACCACCTGACCGTCACCTCGGCTCTAGTTACCGAGCCTGCCGTTCTCATCGCCACGTGGAGTCTACTGCCTATTGTACTTCGCCCGCTCCTGTCAAGGTCAATGACATCACTGGTCGAGTGATTCAAGATCGTCAAACTTTGCAGTCGCTGGACTATATAGATGAGTCAACGGACTGGCTTAAGGATTGGTATGATTTAGAGAAAAAACTTTGTTCTGTTAATTGTAACCTAGTTAATTGTTAAAGTATTAATAAATTTACTTATGTTAAAATTTAGAGGTTTTCTTGAAATCATTTCTCTCTCTCTCACTGTGTACCGATTGCACTGATTATCAAATTACCAGATCCGCCGTCGAGCCCCGGATCATATATAAAATTATATGTGACATCCCAGCATAACTACCCAGGATTCTGATCTGGTGCAATCGGTACACAGTGAGAGAGAGACACGTGATTTCAAGAAAACTTCTAAATGTTAACATAAGTAAATTTATTAATACTTCAACAATTAACTAGGTTACAATAACAGAACAAAGTTATTTCCCTAAATCATACCAATCCTTAAGCCAGTCTGTTGACTCATCTATATAGTCTGGCGACTGCGAAGTTTGACGACCTTGAATCACTCGACCAGTGATGTCATTGACCTTGATGGGAGCGGGCGAAGGTCAATAAGCCGTAGACTCCACGTGGCGACGAGAACGGCAGGCTCGGTAGCTAGAGCCGAGGTGACAGTCAGGAGGTCGGAAGCGACGATCAACGGCAGGCCAAGTTACGGACCAGCGATGATAGGAACCGGAACGACGGCAGTGACAACGGATGACTATAGAGAGGAGGCATGATGGATCCGGAACCAGTTGGCGATGTGCCGAGCACCAGTGAGACAAGTTATTTCATACTATGAACGATTCACCAGAAGGCGACCACCTTCACCTTTGGTGATGTATACTGAGTTTAGAGAGAAATTGAATGCGAGCTAATGCGAAGTGACTCCGGGTATCTATGCCTATAAAAGGAAGTACGAAACGATCCAATTCCTGGGACCGACCATCTCAGAAAAATACATATCAGAGCACAACCAATAGGAAAATACATCTAATTTACATAAATAAATGACAATAAATTTTTTATAGAAAATTTCACAAAATAAAAATGGCAACAACAATTCAAAATGGCGACTACGAACAATGAAAATATCACAGACTAATTTAATCAACCGTGCACGGTTATAAAAGGTAAGAAAACATAAATTCTATTAAAAATTATACAATTACAACTATATAAACATGTTTCAAAAATAAGAGATAGAGGCAGGTTTGGCAAATTCCCCAAAGGTTCCTAACTATTGTTACAAATAGGCATTGCAATCCTTTACGATTTTTCAAAAAATGCGCATTTGCAATCTTGTAGAAACAAGGCGCCATATAGATGCTGTCTTTGAATGCTGGTAGATAGCCGCAGAAGTACCATAATTTCTGGTATGTAACTGTGGGAGAGGGACCCGAAGGGGAAAACGGAAAAACTAGGAAATTTGAAAATTCTGTATACGGCTTCCTCATTCAGAGACGCAACTAGCTATCAGTCATCTTATTGTTTAACCTGCATGTATATCAATACAGTACAGTAAAATGCTTCATTTGTACTTCAAAGTAATAAAAATAATTTTTCAAGGTTGCGTGATCATGATAGATGGTAAAAAAGGGAAAAGTTAGGGAGGTTTTTTCCTCTACTTTTTTCCTGGAACTAGGAAAGAACTCCCGGGGATGCACGGACAAAGTTTTTATGCATTCTTTTCTGAAATTCCGGGTATTTGACACCCTATAGCGTGTCAGTCCTCTGATGCCATGCACGATGTACGTGCACAAAAATGTGGCATCTGTGTATTGATGAAACCTTTCAATAGTTTAAGGGCACCTGTATGATTTGAGCTCATTCGTTAAGACATCACTGACTATGGGAGTGATTATTATGGCACAAACCCATGAAAGACTGTCTCATCCTCTTATGGTATATGTTAACACAAACAGGGATTCCAAAGTGAAACCCCTTATTCTTCTGTATCATTCCAGAAATACTCAAGCCTTCAATATAAAATAAGTAAAAATGAAATAATTTGAAATAAACCTGCATTTTTCCTTTGAAAAGGATCATGGCTGGAATGAGGTAGATAGCTGTGGAATAGATTAGTCTCAATAATCCAAGGTGGATGGGACCGAGATCTCCTCAGATTATCAAAAAACTCAAATAACCCGAAAAACAATAAAAAATGCTTCAAATGTTGGCTTTACGTAAAAAACAAAACAAGCAAAAGCACAGTACTAGTATACATACTGTATTTTTATTCTTGAATAAGGTAGCCTATAGATGTCATACGATGTGTTTCAAAAAATGAATATGAAAAGTTCGGGGATGGGATTAATGGTGAACAACACTGACAGCTTTCAACTGAATTGATGATAGTTGCTATCAACTTCTGCAGCAGATGAATATTTTAAGAATAAGTCCCCAATGTTATACAACTAAGTATAAACATGTGTCTAATGCTACAAAAGAGAAATTTGATTTTTCAACCATAACTATATTGCTAACCCATTCTGTGTGTATTGGCTAAGTCAACTTTTTTATAACACTGCCATCTATTAACTTCACAAGTTCATGTTGTAGCTTTTCTCTCAAGGCTAATGGCACTCTTGGAGAATTCATAACAGTGGATACAGGGCTAGTCCCAGTAATTCTGCTGCCTGAGGCGAATAATATTTTGCTGCCCTTAAGATACGACTATCTCAAAAGAGTTTTCTTTCCTCACCTCTATTACCTTGATAGAGTGGTTCCAGAAGTGTTGCTCACAACCCCTTTGGGGGGTAACGATGATTTAAGATATCGCGAGAGAATTTCTTGAATAAAAAAATCCTGATAAGAGTAAATATACCGAATCAATATAATAACTCTTCTTTGAAGGGTAGTCCAATAATGGTTGCACCTGTTTACATTTTTTTCTATGGGTTTTTGGAAAAATGGCCGCCCGTCAAAGTCATTAATTGAGCTAATATATTTAGCACATATATATCACTTCATATAACGCATTAAAATTCTACTTGAAATTTACTAAAAATAATTTGAAGGAAAATCTTATTCAATCATCACTAATGTGTTTTTGCGCTTTTTTCATAACAAAAATTACATAAATTAATATTTATCCTGAATCCAAAGACAAAATTCATTCATTGAAAAAACCAAAGAATCACTCTTATTTCCTAGTTTTTGAAATCGTGATTCTTCGCGTTATGTAGCCTACACACATTTACCATATAGAGAAGTTTTTCCTATTTATACATTATTTTATTGGGAGATTCCTTGTCCTCCCCAAACCCAATCTGCCCCCCCCCCATAAAGGTTGATCTAGCGTACACAAAATGCTCATGACCAGGGTGCAAGATATTGTCATGTGGTAGGTCTTCTTATGGTGCAACTTGGGTAACGCAAATTCTATCACCAGTCATTGTACTGCTTGATCGTTTAGTGCAGCATAACCTTGATGGTCCTTGCACGAATAAAAAACAAACTCCAACCAATCTGAAGGTGCAGACGCACCCTTGAATGGTTGATGGCACATGAAGCAGCACAAATCTGTCAAAAAACATTTGTTTTTGGTGAAGTGCTGTTGTGCACAATCTAAAAACACCCCCCTCTACCGTCTTTGCTATTGGGATTCTACTGCTCATTCTATGATCAAAAATGCTTGTTTAGGAATCTTATATCACCTCTCAAAGTTTGTCCCGTGAGTTTAGAATCCCCCTGTATTACATGTGAGAAACATCAATGAACTAGAACCCCTTCTGCCACCTATCAAATAGAGCTGTTAAAATTCTTTGATTAAAATCAGTGCGACCAGATTTTGATTAATGTGCTGCATGAAAAAAACAATATCTGATATCAGTTGATATTCTATAAGCAATAATATTGGTTGAACTATCAAGTTTGCCATGAGATGTTAATAGTTTTTTTTTTGTGGTAAAACAATGTTGGTAAAACTCACAAAGTGCAGTCATCTTAGGCTTTCTGTGATTGTAATAAAAAAGAATATGGAAGCCAAGGACGGCTACTCTTTGCGAGTTTTACTAACGTTGTTTTACCGCACATAAATAACAATTGTTAAAATTTTGAGGCAAATTTGACAATTTATAACTAATATTAGCAAATATAACATCATACCTTTTTCATGCGACACACTTATCGAAATCAAATAGCTAATATCAACAGAAGAATTTGTAACAGTTTTATTTGTTAGATGGTGGAAGGGGTTCTAGTTTATTGATGTCTTTCTTACATGTAATATAACACTGTCGCTGCTGTGGTAGTCGAGTGGTCATAGCGACGGACTCGCATCACGGGGACCCGGGTTCAAGCCCTATCGTCATGCCACAGTGGTGGTCGGCTGAAGTTAGTTTTCTGAGGTTCCCAACTTTAAGATGCAAATACATGCTGATCTCCCCATTATAAAGTCTCGCCACAGACAGCAACAGGCCTACAAACAGTCCTAGTATTCAATCATCACTCTTCCCTCACTTCCCTTCTGAAATATAGATGGCGGCACTGAAAAATCAAACAACACTAGATACACACTCAGACTCTTAGGTACGTGCACCTACACTTCTGCCCCAACTCACTAGGTAGTAAATTGCCCATGGCAATAGACCTGAGTTGTGCTCAGTTAAAAAAGAAAAATATATATATAAAACACTGTATTGTATAATTGTTTGATATTTTCTAGAAAGTATATTTTTTGCTGATGAAATTTTATTTTTAACCGTTCATTGGTTATGGACAGTAGTGCCTGAAAAGAAAAGAGTTTAGAAAATATATGGATGTTTCAAGCCTGAGAATGCTTCAGTGTACAAAGAGTTGTTCTGCTGCACAGAAAAAATCCTTGTATTCTATGAGGCAAGATGTTATTCTGTCACTCCGCACATATATTGAAATTCTGTGGGCAGAGAAACAGTCTGTGCAGGTGAAATAAAAGATAGTGTGCCCCATCTGAAAAAAAAAGTTAAAGGACTCATTTCATGTAAGAGTAAAATTTTCTCTTTTTACCATGCACATCTCGGTGCTCATCATGCCCTCCGTTCTGGAGCTAGTTCTCCTCTCTGCAGACACATATCTTTGGTGGGGCCTCCTCTATAGTGAAATCAACAATGAGGTTTGTCCCAAGCCCTGCCAGCCCTATCCTTGTAGGAGCCATAGTGCTCACTTAAACCATTGAGGATAGATGCTTGATTTCACACTCAAGAGATATTCACCACCGACTTAGACGAACACCCTATGATTCATAATGATTCGCACCATGATGATTATTTCAGTTAAAGTATATGCAGGGGTGGGAAGTGACAAAGTCCATTTCGGAGCAGCAAATTGAGGATTTGGAGCAGTTTGGGAGCAGCAAAATATAGGATTCGCAGCAGATATTTAAAAATCGGAGCAGCAATATTAACAATATTTTCGTTAACACTCACCCCTTCTCAAAATAAAACAACTGTACTGTCTTTTGTTATTAAACATCTTTTCATCAGCTTGTTTTTTGTTTTTGGTGTTTCAGGCTTTTGACACCTTGTTTGAAAGAGCAGCTGTCATAAAATTTTTCGCACCAGTCTATTTAAGATGATTTTTGCTTACAGAGGGCACTATTTGCTGTCTGGAACAGCAGCCCTTCAAATGGGCTAAACATTTTCTAGTCTTTATAGATATTATAAATTTTCTATATCAAGTTTTTCAATTTGTTTATACCCAGAAAGAAATTGTTGCACAATGGGAGAGAATTTCGGAAGAATCAACATGATGGTTGGCGATTCAGCACTCATTATTTGGCAAGATTGGCAATCTGACACTCGTTATTTGACGATATTGGCGATCTTACTCGTTATTTTGCGATTTAACACATTATTCGGCAACATTGGCAATTTAATGCTCGTTATTCGGCAAAGTTTCTAAATTAGCAATCATAATTCGGCGGATATGCTCTTTTCACTCCCGGAATATTTTTTTTCACGAAACATCAGGATTTGACGAAATGACGATCGACTACAGTAATTTCTGCTGCTTCCAGTGGCGACTTTTTTTTTTTAAACAGAAACTGACTCGCATTTGCACTTTAAAGCTGAAAGACCATCCTCAGTCGCACGATCACGAATATTATTGGGGTTTCGCGATGGAAAGCCCGATGATGGGCCGATAGTTGAAGTACAGTGGAATAAAACACGCTCTTTTAGGAAAGAATCGTTTTGCGACAAGCAGGAACAAACATTTTTTGACGTTCTTTCCGAAATTCCGGGCATACTGAAGCAAAATTCGCTATTTGGCGCAGAAAAATACCCTATTGGAGCAGGATGGCGCAAGATGTTAATTTTGTTCCCACCCCTGTATATGTCAGAGTTCTTGTGTGGAAGCTTTTCTTCTGGTGATGGTTATAGTCAAAGCTCTTGGTTTGTGATATGCCTCCCAATAGGCTGACAAGACTACAACCTTGTGCCAATGCATCGACTTCAGGGCTGTCTTTAAGAGCATCATGGCCAGCCATCCCAGGCAAGTCCTGTTCAGGTGTTAGTTCACCTATCTGGTTGAAATTCAAAGCCTACCAATTTACATATTTGCTGTTGAAAAATCATAAATCATTCTGCCGGTCCTCAAATAATCAGGAGACCCTTCTATGCATCCAAGGCCCCCTGTGGGACCATGTGTTAAAAAAACACAGTCCGCTTATTATTTCATAAAGTTTTAAAAGATCAAAGAAAAAACCTTTTAAAGTAGTTCATTTTGAATTCCTACTGATGGCAAAACACTACCAAACCTGTAAATTTCTTAAATGCAAATGTCCAAAAAAAAGCACTTCTCTCTAAAATTTGAATTTTCAGAGTGAAAAGATCCTTAACAAAAAAGAGAAGGAACCTAATTTTTTTTCAGAAACCAGCTCTTCTAGAGATAGGCAGCACTTTTTTTAAGGGCAAGAAAGGAGGTGTGTTGAGATAAATTGTGCATTGAATAGCAGAGTGGAATAGCATTTCAACACTGAAAAGTGCTGTATTTACCCCTGCGATAGTTCATTCAGTCATGCTGCCCTTTAAAATTATTACGTGTAAAAATTTGAGAGAATGAAAACCCAGCCATAATAAATCTGTCATAAAAAATGCCGCCCCTGTAATCATGCCACCCTAGGCAGTTGCCTTGTCTCCTCATGCCTGGCTGCCGGCCCTGAGTGGATAGCACAATCTGTTTTAAGATTAACAGTTCCCTGGCAAAATACCTAAACCATCAGAAAAACATCTCAAAATCGAAGTTAGGATTTAACTTCATTGAACTTATTGAAAAACTCCTGCTCTACTACTGAAATCAAGTACATTTGTATTGCAGCAGAATATCCAATTAATGACTGCGTATAATCATTTTTAAGGATCACAAATTTGACACTAAACTTCTTACCATTTCTTAAATTTATCATGTTCTCTTTGTACGCCTAGTGACTTTATTATACTGTCATTCCACATCTTCAAAGTCTGATGAGTGGTATCTATATCAATCGCATATTTTCTAGGGAGAATATTAACAGAAGATCCGGTGTCAATCTGGAATTTCACTTCCTTCTCATTCACTAGCATCAAACATTCATCAAGCGACTGTTTGGTTTTAATAATATTAACGCTTACTCGTTTCTTCTTTATCATCATTCAGACCATGTACCCTGAGCTCTCTCATAGACCCTCTTGTATACTGCTTGGCAAAATGATTTCTAAACCTACGTGGACACAGACTTTACCCCAACCTGGAAAAAATTCTTTCTCTTGAATGGATGTGCTTTACCCCAAAAATTTACACATTCAAGTTCCAAAATTTAACAGAAATTTCTGTTCCTTTTGTGGCTAATTATTTCAATTTATGAATAGTATTTGGATGAAACTCTCTTTTTCTAACATGTATACTCTGATACTCAGTACATTTCATGTACTTCTCCAAAGTCAACCTCTCTCATAGCAACAGTGTAGTGTTTGTAGGTCCTTTGAATAGCAAGAGCACATTTGAATAAACCTTGACAGTGATTTATTGAACAATAACTGTAAAGAACAACATATCAAACTGCAAGATAACGATCCTACTCAACTGGCTCTTCACTTTTCATCTTTTGCCATCATCCCATTAGCTCCTCCAAGCAGATAAAAAATCCTCTCTTTGGGTAAAAGAGTGTCTTATGCATACAACTCCTCTACAACCCCCCCCCCCCCACCTGCAAGATTAGGTTTACACATGAACACAAGCTGAATTCTATTACTTTATGCACATGGAAATTCCACGAACAATCTAAGAATAAGTATTTAGCCATCAACATATTTCTAGGTATCATATTTGTGCAATGCATATAATAATAAATCAAATACTAAAATAAAGAACTAAATTTTTCAATTTCTAACACAATAAAATTCAACCCAGAATGGAAATAACTTTTTTGAAAAAAAAATCCAATTATCAGATAGCTCAATGAAACCTTAATTTAAAACCAAAAAATAGAAATATACACACAGTTTTAAGTTATTCATCAAAGAACAATCTTCAAATGCATTCGCACAAGACAAGTTGGGCCACAACTAGATATTTTGTCACCCAGGACAAGCCGGCATTTTGACGCCCCTTGTAATGTAGAAGCAGCAGTTAAAGGGTGAATTCAGTGACCCCTTCTGGTTAAGCGCCTGGGGCACCAGACCCGCCTGCTCCACTCCCTAGTTGCGGCCCTGTGTATTTTCACTGAAGGTAGTGATTCTTGTCAACCTCGGAGACATCAGCCAATAGATATCTAGAACTGATTCTAGGGTAATCTTGTATCTCCCCAAACTCTTGATCATCTTTAAAGATACAGCAAAACCCTTCAGATGCGGTCACCCGTTTTATGGTCAAATAAAGATATCCCGGCAAAAGCCTATTTAAATAACGTATTTGAAATCCCTTGCTTAGTGGTCACCTTCAGATATGGTCATGGACACCATTTATTCCATTGATGTAAAACCCCTATATGGACACCAATAGCTGCATTTTTGGTTCAGATTATGCTCACTAGATGGCAGCACAAGTGCTAACATTAACAAGCTAGGAAAAATATATTTCCAAAGACTGAAGAACTTGCCGTAGATGCAGTTGTGTGCAGCAAGAAAGAAAGCATTAGTTTGGTAATTTGGCTACTTTGGGAAACACTGGTTTATATCATCCTAGGAAATGGTTGCAATATTATCTGCTACCCTGCTTGCAATTTGCATTCTTGTATTCTCTGGGAAGCAATAGAACGTCATACCAACACCATTGAGAGCTTTTAGCAACATGTCAAGAGCTCACTGCTGGAATACAATAGGCAGACAGATTTTAAATTTTATCAGTCTTTGTTTTGTTGAATAAGGCTTGCTTAGAAAAAAAAATTGATAAATTTAATGCCTATTTGGAGATAGTTAGGGATGTCAAATGGGACGATTATAAAGTATGCATCTAGACCAGTGATTCCCAACATGGGCATTAACGCCCCCTTGGGCGGGGAAATGGAATGTTCCAGGGGGGACGGTAGAAGCTACGGGTATATAACATAGGATCCTATGGGTTAGATTGTGTTGGGGGCAATGGGAGAAAAAATTTCTGAAGGGAGAAATGGGACAAAAAAGTTTGGGAATCTATGATCTACACCAGCGGTTCTCAACTGGTGCTCCGTCTGAACTCCCAGGGGCTCTGTGGCCACTCGAGGAAAATAACAAAAAACCAGTAAATTTTAAAAAATTATTAATATTTTTGAATAATAAAAGTAAGTCTAACTTTGATGAATAAATAAAAAATAGACCTACAGGACTCCACCATAGAAATTATACACCAGAAAAAGCTCAGTGGGTCAAAAAAGGTTGGGAACTGCTGACCTATACAATTACAAGCTTTCTGGCTGTCGTTGTTTCGTTTATTTTAGTGTAAATATTTATTTTTAACTGTCATTTATTTATGTCAATATTTATTTTTAACCCAGAGAATCATTTATTTTCAACCCAGAAAATCATTGGAACTAACTTTTCTTTACACTAAACATGACTGACAAAAAGTCGCCAAGGCTACAACTGACTATGAACGGCGAAAAAAAAAATCTTCAGCAAAGAAAACAATGATAGCAGAAACCAACAAGCATAATAATAGTAATGAAAAATATCACTTTCTGGACTAGACATCAAAAACATCATAAGTATCAAGATTAAAAATTAAACATTTTAAACTAAATAAAAAACCCTAAATCATTCAAATAAACAATGGTCAGAACGGTCCTTCCTGTTGCATAAATAATATTCTCTTTAAAAAAAATAAAATAAAACCCAGACTCTATATTTAAAAAATAATAAACCGATCAGGGCATAAATATTTCTCTGTATAAAAAATAAAACCTAGACTCTTTCAAATAATAAGCTGATTAGAGCATAAGTCTCTAATAATAATAAAAATTAAAGGTACAACCTGGAAACAACCTCAGAGATGACGATATCCAATAAATAATCCAATCCACACACTCTAATGGGGAAACCAAGCTGTATATACTGGACCAGGAGAACCGAATAAGAGGATCTCACCTCAACGGTTTTCATATCATTCAAAACATTGCGGAAAACTAAAGCAAAGCAGCTAATCTATTATAGCTAATTATAGCAATATATCTATGGGATGACCTCATTTGGAAGGAGTGGGAGAATGCTCAACATTCTGGAAGAATGATCGACAACCCAGCGTCATTATGTTGGCCTTGACGACATATCGTCGGGAAAAAAAGGTTCCAAGATTGGCTGCAGATTATACTAAAAGTCGCTAATCGCTGGATTATACTGCATCTGTTCCTCGGATTCAAATTTAACATTCCGTATAAATCATAAAAAGCAAATACATTGGTTATGTATATACAAATACAACACCAGTTGGTGGTTAATCTTATATATTTTTTTTTAAAAGAAACTTCCCGAGCCTCTCATATTTTGAATCTTGCGTCCTCTTCCACTTATAGGCGGCTTTATGCAACAAAGACGGCCATCCCCGGTTTAATAATAATAATAAATGTTAGACAAAAAAAAAAGTGTCTTTTTAGTTTATAGAAGCCATTATGCAACTGAAGGAGGCCATCCCTTGTATAATTGACTTCATAAAATAGGTGCATAACATATGCTAATAGCAATATATTTCAAAAGAGAGAAAGCGTACAAAAAATAATAATAATTATACAGGGTTTTTGGCTACATTTCAAGAGGGTTTAAAACACAGACGAGGTAAACTTGGTGTTAACTTGAGTAATCAATCAATCAATGGTTTAGTTTTAGCTACTAGCTTGAGTAAAAGAGTTTGAAATGTGCTGTATACAAAACAATACAATAATAATTACACGGGGCTTGCGGCAACTAAGACTGACCTAACCGGCAGCAAACATTTAGGGATATTGTGACCAGATGAAGTCTCTGAAAAACCGGGACAAATCCCGGTAGCATATTTTGCAAATGCACCGCTATTCCTCGATTACACGATTTTTTTCGTAGCTTTTTCCACATAGCCGATCACGTTGCTTCAGCCTCTACGATAATTTGCGTAACTCTACGATATCTTCATTTTTGTATCAAATCGCAGAACACTAGTGCAAAACCAGAATCAGAAGTATAACGGTGATGCCTGGCCCTTAAAGTGGGCCATAAGCACTGAGCTATAAGTAAATTTACTTATAGCTCAGTGGCCATAAGTCACCATACCGGCTGGGGCCCCTAAGGAGCCCTTGGTGAAGGAAAAGACAAGAGAGTTATGTATGTGTAAAAGTGAGTGTGTGTATGAGTTGAGGAAAGGTTGACAGAATCGAGATTTTTTTTAAGTTACAGCCAAGCAAGTACATATTCTGGCGTCCCCTTGTAATCAGGGTCGCAACTAGGGGGAAGAGGTGGGTCTCGTGTCCCTGGCGCTGGGCCAGAAGGGGCACAAATTTCATTCCAAACCTCTCCTTCAACATTACAAGGGGGCGCCAAAATGCGCACTTGCTCCAGGTGAAAAAGCATCTAGTTGCGGCCCTGTTTGTAATGTTGATTGAAGGAGAGGTGAAAGGGTGAAATTTGCCCCCCCCCGGACCAGACCGTCTGCTCTCCCCTAGTTGTGGCTCTGAATGTAAGGCCGAGTCATAAGAAAAAGATGAAAACATAACTTATTCCAATTTATACATTCCCACTGAACGTTGAATATCAAAAGGCCATCTTTTATCTGATAATTCCCTTTCCGTTTCCCTTTTTGATTTTACAAACGTGTATACTTCCCATTGATTTAACATCGCATACGCAAGTTCGCCATATCTACAGACAAAATGTTCGAGAGTCCAGATTCTGCGCCCTGATTGGGTGAAACGAAGGTTGCCGGAGCGCTGTCTGTTTGGCTACTTTCCCTTTGCTTGGCTAGTTTCCCTTTCCATGTCGTGTCATTCTTTATCAGTGATGGTAACTCGTGAGAAATTTCCCATATTCGTGGGAAAAATTGGCCAAAATTTGGCCAAGTGGGAAATTTCTTAGCATTTGTGAGAAATTTTGAGACTTCATCAAGCAAAAGAATTTTTTGAAAAAAATAAAAAATATTAATGCAGTGCAATAACTATTGTAAAATACCTGATTAATTTTCACCGGTTGATGACAGCACATTTTTTGGAATGCGTGGGAAAAACACTGAGCTATAAGTAAAACTTAACTTTACTTATAGCTCAGTGGGGAAAAATTTAGTCAAAAGGGAAATTTTTCTGGGAGAGATTACCATAACATTTTTTATACATTTCTCTCCGCAAATTTTCTCGCTTCATTTTTCCCCTTTTCGATTTTTATCTTTTAAATTTTTAATCTTACTCGCTTCTCTGGACCAAATCACATTGATCGATCGCAATGAAGGATCTTCCTAGTAATTACTGTTATAAAGTAATCAGAAATGAGGAGGAGAGAAAAACCGTTGTTTTTAGAGTAAAAGATGTGACAAACAAAGAAAAGCTATGGTAAGTACTGTATAGCCTTTCCGTTATACCAGGGGTCTTCAACGTGTGGCCCACTGATCATTTTCTGAAAATAGTTGAAAACATTGAAAAACGATTTATTCCACAGAATTTTAATTGAAGAAATAATTTCGAAATCAATGAAAAAAGTAATTTCAGAATTTATGCAAGAAGAAATAAATACTGGAATTTCGGAATTTATAAAAGAAATAATTCTAGAATAAATGAAGGAAATAATTCTAGGAATGAATGAAAGAAATCGAAAATTTAGCTAAGAAATTATTCCAAAACTAATCGAAAATTCAGAATTAATAATAGAGATAATTCCAAAATTGATGAGAATCATGAATTATTGGAATAAATAATTCCAGAATCGATTCAGAAATAAAAAATTTCCTATGTGAAGCTCAAGACAATCACCCACATGCTGCAAACACTTCTGACACCATGGCCCCATCAGCCCCGTTTCCCAAACTTTGAATTTTTTCCTCCTTGTCAACCAATAACTTCTGAGGGGGTGATGAAATGGTCCAGAGGAGCGAAGGCTGCAACGAGATGCCTTTGAATTTCCCTATAGATTAATGATTTAAAACTCATCTCACCTATTGCTTGCTAGCACCCAAGAGTGCTGTTCAACAGCCCAATTGGAAACACAGTTCCCACATATTCCGAATCGGACACTTACGGCCGTATTTACTGTCCAGTTTCAGAAGTAAACTGGAGTAAAGACTCCCTATTCAATAACACAGACGTGCGCGAGCCGACGCGGAGGAATGCAAAAGTGGGCGTGACGGAGCGAAATAGGCAAAACATTGCTATTTCAGCATGTAAACAATAGGGAAAGCTTCCATCTTCAGTATTTTTTTCAGTTGTGTTCATATTATTTCATTAGTATAGTCGTCCATCTGCACATACACAAATGCTGATATCATGTTCTGCCTATAATTGCACCAACCGATGGGGAAAATAGAAGAAAGATGGAAATAAACTTCGGTTTCATAGGTGGGTGCACGTGGTTTTATATTAAAAGATGCATTCATGTCAACCAATAACTTCTGAGGGGGTGATGAAATGGTCCAGAGGAGCGAAGGCTGCAACGAGATGCCTTTGAATTTCCCTATAGATTAATGATTTAAAACTCATCTCACCTATTGCTTGCTAGCACCCAAGAGTGCTGTTCAACAGCCCAATTGGAAACACAGTTCTCACATATTCCGAATCGGACACTTACGGCCGTATTCACCGTCCAGTTTCAGAACGCGATCCAGGTTCTAAACCGCGTTTCACCTCAAAATTGGTATTCACCTGATGGTATTCACCGCCCCTGAATCGAGATCCAGGGACCACCTTTTCGAGCCTGAAACTGAACCTCCGATTTCGGTGATCCAGCAGGGTGTGATCGAGTTTCTGCGCCATTATAACTGGAGATTTAATCCCAAGTGACGGAACCCAGAGAGACTTTCATACTTTGGTCCATTTATCATTGAAAAGAGAGTCGTGGTTTTTATTTTTTAATACAGAGAATATATGCAATAACAAGGACTGTTCTTTATTTAAAACGACTCTGGGTTTTTATTTTTTTAATTATAGAGAATATTTTTTCTATCAGGAAGGGCCATTGTATTAAGAGATATGCAGGGCTCCCACTCAAAAAATTAGAAAAAGTAGGATGAGAGAGGGCACATCCATGGCCCCACATCCTGGAGCAGGGCCCTTGGCTGGGATATTTTGCGGGGTCCCTTTATGATGAATTTATAGCGTGAAAAAGCAAAAAAATTGTGAAAATTGTTCCGGGGCCCCAGGGCTGGAGCCTTGTCAGCCCACCCCCACAAGGGATGGGCTGACAAGGCCTAATGCTTGTATTGACTGTCAGATTTGAAACTTTGTTTACAGATTTTTTATTTTTAAGAATCTTTCAGCTTCAAGGACGTCCTTTCAACTTATATCTACGCAATTGTGACCGTCTTTTTCCTTCATTTCATTCACGATTAATAAAATTTTTATGTGTTGATAAATTTTTTCTTCTTCAAAGCAATGAAAATCGCATAGGCTGATTATACGTGGGAAAATATAATACACGCGGTATAAATTATTTGCTAATAATGATATGTATAATTTATCTAATCTGAGAATATTAGCAATTCCATAGCAAAATGAAAAACCATGGTTATAGATATATCGGGAGGAGGAAAGAAGAACGTAGTTGGAATGAAATGGAATTTCCATTAAAAAGGGGATGATAAAACCATATTTTGCTTATCGAAAAAAAAATTGTTGAAAAACGTAAATACAAGAATCCTACTGTTGAGTTTTCTACTTCATTAGAAGATCAAAAACCCTTCATCCAATCAGCATCGGATCTACTCTCGTCAAGCTAAGTATACGCCAAATACTCGCCAACTGAACCGAGTTTCACTTGATACTCGCTTGGTAGTGTTTGGAGAATACCGATTTCGCGTTGAAACTGAAACGGGTTTCAACGCGCTGAGTGGTAAATACGGCCGTTAATAATTGCCATCCTCAAATAAACAATTGGAATAAATTTCTTTCTACTTCTCCTAAAGTTGCGATTCAGAGGTTAGAAGAATTCCTTACTTTATGTAATCGCTGGTAATTTTGTTTTTTCGGTTTTTGGGTTCCATTTATTCTCTACACACACTCATCAAGGGACTACATATCATTAGCATTTTGTTAGTAACCAAGATCGTCCCCTTTGGTTTGAAGAAATCTCATACTCTCCTTCCCTCTCTTCACCATTTTCGTTTTTTTTGCTTTGCTCAAACTATTTTGTTTCCTTCTTGATGGTTATATTACTTTTTGTTTTTCATGTGCCTTACCTGTGGTTTTTTTCCCCCCTCTTTCTCCCCATTCACTTCAGGGATTAGCCTTGGCAGCATAGAGCCCTGAATAATAAGACCAAAAAAGACCAAGACCAAGAAGAAATATTTATTCCTATCTAACTGCCTATAACCGGTTTTCTAGCTACTCTTTTCGAAAAATCAAGTGACGTCACCCGATTCCTCACGCGACCGTCTCCCGTTGGAACACCGAATAAAATTACTGTTTTTTGATAATTTTTTTTGCATAGTTCTAATTCCCAAAACTCTATCATTTTTTCTGAGTAGATGCCACAAATACTGCTGATTATCAAAATATATATTTTTTATTTTTTTGAAAGTCTTTTTATTTTTGACAGATTTTTTTTTTGACCCATGTATGCGATGCATGTTCACGATATCTACAGACAAAATGTTCGGAAGCCCGTATTCGGTTCCCTGATTGATTAATTTAGTAGAGGGTGGTCAGGCCTGTCCATTTATCGTTGGCGACAAAATAATAACGTTAGCAAACATCCTAACATAAATACCACGGGAAAAGAATACTTGAAGCGGAATAGCAAATATTGAAAAGAAAAGCCCCCCCCCCTTTTCATTGGATTTTTTTGTGATATGAATATTAATTTCAAGAAATACTCTTTTTTTTCATTTCATCGCTTTTTCCTCTTTCTTCTTTATTGTGTAAAAAGGGAAAAATATGTGGATATGCAAACGATGGAACGGATGCGCCACGCTAGGAAAATACAAATACCTAGCATAATTGAGTTTTTTTACGTTTCTGCCGACCGGAAATAGTCCTATTCGGTTCACGCGGATTTATTAGTGCAGATTATATAATGAAAAAAAAAATTCCCTCCCCCATGTTGAGGGGTGGGGGTTATTTAATGTCTGCTTTGCCCAAGGCCATGGTCCTCACATCCTGGAGCAGGGTTCCCTAGGCTGGGATCTTTCACGGGCCCCTATATGATGAATTTATAACGTGAAAAATACTGAGAAGCGTCCCAGGCCATCTCGTCCATATTCCTGGGCCCCAGGGCTGGAGATCTGTCAGCCCCACCCTCGTGGGGGCCCTTGCAAAAGTTGGTTCCTGAGGTGCATACCCCGAGCAGGGCCGCAACTAGATACTTCGTCATCCGGGGCAAGCCGACATTTTGGCTCCCCTTGATGTAGAAGAAACAGTTAAAAGGTGAATTCGGCGCCCCCTCCTGGTTCAGCGCCCGGGGCACCAGACCCACCTGCCCCCCCCCAGTTGCGGCCATGGCCCCCATATCCTGGAGCAGGGCTCCTAGGCTGCGATCTTTTACGGGAATATTTCCCGGGACAGTCCCGGTTTTTTTCCTTTTTCTGGCCGTCCCGACTTTTTTGCAAAAGTGTCCCGGTTTTTCCCGTTTTTTACATGACGCCTACTTTTTTATTTTTATTCTTCATTGAAGTCAACGATTGAAATTATTTTTCATCTCATAAATTATATTATGATAATTACAACTATAAATAAGAACATTAATCTCCCGCATTTGTCTTATTGAACGTTTTATTTCGTGGAATTCATTTTAATACACTGCAATTCGCAGTAACACTTCGTTTCCCGCCATTTCGATTTTCTGTAATTTCAGCTGTAGTTGGCAACTTTGTGCACTTTTGGCGTCATTCTTGGTGATAATTGGCGATGTCCCGTATTTTCCCGTATTTGGAATTCCAATTTCCCGTATTTCTCTGGAGGAAATATGGTCAGCCTACCTATCTCGCTCAAAAAGGGTGATGCGGTCGCGTAGGGCGACGGCTCGCACAGTCTTCACTCCACTTTACTTATAGCTAAGCTGACCATATTTTCTCGAGAGAAATACGGGACATTGGGATTTCAAATACGGGGAAATACGGGACATCGCCAATTATTGCCAAAAATGACGCCGAAACCGAACAAAGTCGCCAAATATTGTTGAAATAACGGAGAAATCACAATGGCGGGAAATGCAGCATTACTGCTCATTGCAGTGGATTAAAATGAATTCCACGAAAAAAAATTTTCACTAAGACAAATGTGGGAGATTCATATACTCATTTATAGTTGCAGTTATCATAATATAATTTATAAGTTGAAAATAATTTCAATCTTTGACTTCAATAAAGAATAAAAATTTAAGTAGGCTTCGTGCAAAATACGGGAAAAACCGGGACACTTTTGCTAAAAAGTCGGGACAGCCAAAAAAACAGAAAATACCGGGACTATCCCGGGAAATACTGGACGTATGGTCACCCTACTTATAGCTCAGTGGCTGGGTGTAGTCAAAGCAAGGTCATTGAAAGGGATAGGTTCCTCTCTCCCCACAGAAAAAATTTCTGGCTATGTAAGAGAACTTCAGATCTTAAACAGCTACCTGAGGCGCTGGTGGATGTCTGGCCAAGATTTTTCTGAGGTCCTACCTGACTAAAAATAGTCAGCCTATGAATTTACATGTATACTAAAGAAAATTTAAAGACGACCTCGCCAGGCTCGGGTGAGTTTGTGTTAAGATGACACTGTTCCACCCAGGCATACAGTGTTTATAGCTCAGTGTTTCTCCCACGCATTAAAAAAAATGTGCTGCCATCTACCGGTGAAAATTAGTCAGGTATTTTACAATAGTTATTGCTCTGCAATAATATTTTTTATTTTTTTCAAAAAATTCTTTTGCTTGATGAAGTCTCAAAATTTCTCACAAATGCTAAGAAATTTCCCACTTGGCCAAATTTTGGCCGATTTTTCCCACGAATATGGGAAATTTCTCACGAGTTACCATCACTGATAAAGAATGACACGACATGGAAAGGGAAACTAGCCAAGCAAAGGGAAAGTAGCCAAACAGACAGCGCTCCGGCAACCTTCGTTTCACCCAATCAGGGCGCAGAATCTGACGTGCGTCTGCAGCCTGCGGTAGACCTAGAACTCCTTAATACAAGGTCAAAGATAACGAAATATGGGTATTTACCATTGTACGCGTAGACTATTTTTTGCCATAATTGTAATCTTCAATTTTCAGTAGAGTTTTTATCTTGGCTCTCTTAAAGTATTGCTTTTGAATATGTATATATATATATATATATATATATATATATTTTTTTTTTTCCAGATTAATTGCTGTTGGGTCACACAGTTTCAAGAAAAGAACTATATTTCTATTATTTAAGCATATTTTTTTTGTAATTCCCAAAGTTTACTGGTACTCTAAAGCAGCGTAATAATTGATTGCATAGTGTAGAAAAATATGTGAAATTGTGAATGATATTTGTAAAATCTTGCTTTCATCAGTTATGTACATTATGTTTGAATATTTTTTTAATAAATAAATTTATTCACTCATTGAGCTCGTCAATTTACATTATTGAACCTGTGTGTGCTATTCAGAATTTGTAATTTACTGAAGAAAATTCTGATAAAATAAATGCTCCTAAAATATTTAAGAATGTTTTTACTAAATTTCCAATATCTAGAGGCAGTAGTTTATCAAATCCTTAACTTCACACAATCATTTAATATCCAGAAGAAATTTTCTTAATGTAATCTAAATTGACTATATATATTTTTGTATGCCACTTTTATCCTGAAATTAAGGATCGGGGTAAGGGATATATAGGAATATTTTATTTTCACTAAAAAACTGAAAAAAAGTTAAGAATTTTTTTTTTTTTTTTTGCTATATACTTTTGTGTTTAAGATTAATCACTTGATCGTCATCACACGAACTGTTACGAATTCAACCTGTTGTTTACCAATAATTTCGTGATTAATCATAATTTCGTGAAACGTGGTTTATTTCCCATAGTAAATCCGTTCCTTGAAATTCCTCGTTTCTTCCACAAATTGAATTTTCCATACGCTTTTGCCAAGCATTTTTAGCGCGCGGGGAATTCTGTTAGGTTGCTATGCCAGATTTATCGACGCGATTTTTTTTCCCCTCTGTTTGGCGGTCATTTCCGAAGCGACGATTTCGTGCAGCAACCCTTCGGCGAGGACCAGAATGCCTGATGGTTCCGCTCGTATATGAAGGCGTCTTAGGTAGACCCAAAACCAGCAACCAATCATAAAGCATCATTTTGACGTCACCAAAAAGTGAGATCCCCCTCCAAAGCCGCTTGAAAGAACTCTTAATGCAGCTTTGTCCCCCTCCCTTCCTCGCTTAGCGGTGACTTGTCCTGCTTGGCGACTTGTATCAAGGTTTCTGGAATATATAAAGGACTTGTATGTCATGTTGGCGAGAGAAATTTGTGGCGTCTGTAAACAAGGATTCCAAAAGTAAATCCCCTTATTAAGGAAACACGTGAGAAATGTCCACAAAATTTTATGTGAAGGTTCCATTTCTTGCTTTGAAGAGAACTGTTCTGTGTGCAAAGTTTAGAACATTTTGTGATTACAGAGAACATTTCAAAGAAGTGCATTCTGTTACGTAAACTTAACATAAAATTTCTGTTACGAGGATATAATACATCAAGAACAAATGAGTTTTCTTTCAAAATATACATGGATTTTTTTATAATTTAAAAAAAAAATCTATGAAACAAAAAAATAGATTTTATAAGTCATTTTATACTCGCTATTCATGCGAAATCTGCGTTAAAACCCTTACTTTTTTAGTTTATTAATCTCCTTTGCAATTTAAATATTGAAACAATTAAGTTTTATGTTTCTTCTATTTGTATTTTTTCTGCTTTAACAGGGGTTTGATCCTTAAAATTTCTTGGGCTGTGTGTACTATTGACAATAACTTAATATGATTTTTAAAAAAACAAGTAAGATTCATCCTGTTTTGATTCTATCATGTCAGACAATATAAATAGAACATTTATTTATAAAAGCATGTTTATTTTGATTGGATACTGGTGATATGAATGAATCACATTTGATCATACATTAAAAAAACGAAGATAGTAATGAGAAAAACAAAAAAACCTCAGTCGGGTTAGTGGGATTCGAACCCACAACCTTCGCAATGCGTGTCTCAGGCCGGTATTACACTATGAAAGTTCTTTGTCAAAGATCATTTATAAAATACGTTTGACAAAAAATTTCATAGTGTAATGGGCAACTTCGATAAAAGTCGCTCTTTATCAAGTTTTATTTTATCAAAGTTAACCTCCTCGTCCTATATTTGAAAAAAAGATTAATGCTGATGCTTTCTATACTGCAGTTTCAATTGCTGAAGTTTACGTATAGGCTATACTTTGATTTCATAAAGAAATCAGAAAATGAGTTGTAAGGTAGTCAGTGGGAGCTACAAATATCTTAATGCCGTATATGTGAACATCAGCCTACAGAAACAAACAGTTGGATGCTTATCGGTTATAACGAATTCAATTCCGTCCTAGTGAACCTGCACTGCAATACTAAAATAATGTTGAATATATCGTTATAACGAATGGGTCATATTTATATATATGGGATACAATTCGCGTTTGCTGGCTTTAATGACAAGGTGGGGGGGGGGGGGAGTTCGATGGATGATTGTTTGAGAAATACAGGGGTAAGAAAATATGAAATTGGGTTATGGTATTTGGTTGGCATATATGAAATGGTATATTATTTCCGAAAGTAAAGTATTTATGTAAATTAGGCCCTATACTTCTGGTACTTTCAATCAGGTAGTGGGAGCCCTATAACATCACTCGGTCTAGGGCCGTGGCCCCCCACAAGGGGTGGGCTAACAAGGCTCCAGCCCTGGAGCCCGGGATGATTTTCATCATTTTTTTGTTTTTTCAACTATAAAGTCATCATAAAGGGGAACGTGAAAGATCCCAGCGTAGGGTGCCCTGCTTCAGGATGTGGGGGCCATGCCCGGGGCCTTATGATGCTCTTAAGTTTTACAGACCAGACATGAGTTATAGCAAGATTGGGGTTGGATGGGTCAATGAAGGTTACATGTCGTGGGTGACAATCTACGAGTGCGCAAATTTTAGGGGGCGGGGTTGTTTCCAAGTTTTTCTTTGGGGAGCCACACTGGTGGATCGATTTTTTTCAATGGATTAAGTTCCATAAAATCGAAAGTTGTATTTCAAGAAAAAAGCCCGAATATCTCTCTGAAGCACTACCGTACTATGGCGAGAATCGACGTCGGGTATGTTTTGTCAATGCGATAGCTAGATGGCGATCTCTAGCTTTAGATAACGCTCTGATTCTGTTCATTCCCATATAACCACTCAAAGAAGGATCGACGTAACTACAGATTTGTGTCAGAATTCCTCACTCTTCGTAAGCCAATGCGCCACCGCGTTGGTTGATTTTCAACTTTGAGCCCTGAAGGCTAGTCGATCACACGTTAAAAAGTCGCGCCACTGAGAGCAACAGTCCTACAACAGTACAAATATTTAATCATTACGCTTCACTCAAAATTTAAAATATCGATGGCAGCACTGGAAAATCAGACAACACTAGATAGGCACTCAGACTGTTAGGTACACTCCCACATTTCTGGCACAACTCATTCGGTAGTAACTTGCCCATGACGATAGACCGGAGTTTTGCTAGGTTTGAAAGAAAGTCTTTGTAAACGTTAGAACCATTGAAATATTGATAACAATTCAATGGACCACTTACAGCCATGATTCCATGGCTCCCTTGTCTCAGTCAACGGTTTACCCACGGCTCTCTTAATACTTGAAGTACTACTTCAAATCACTGAACAGTTACACATCAATATAGATAGCTTGGCTCTGATAAAGGCTGGTGATCCACCCATAGAAGCTGCGACTCACACTTTGAGAACAACTGACTTGCAGTACACGGGTATTAATATTTTATTCAAAAGCTAAGTGAACATCTTTAATGTTTGTGATACATAAGTAAATAATTCAGTTTTCTTCATTAAACTCGAATATTTACGTTGTATCGGTTTTCACGAATATCGGATCTGTCGAATTTTTTTCACGTGCCACTTCGCTATATCCGGGCTCGACTGACACATCACTGGATTTGTTGGTTCATATAGATCAGTGTTTCCCAAAGTGGGCAATATCGCCCCCTGGTGGGTGATGGAATGGTCCAAGGGGGCGATAAAACCTACTGATTTAACATAGGATCCTATGGGTTTACTCGAGTTGGGGGGGCGATGAGAGGAAAAAATTTCTGATGAAGGGGGCGATGGAACAAAAAGTTTGGGAGACTATGATATAGATGATACATTTATTTCATTATCATCTGAGACAGTTGACAGTAAACCAATATCAGGTGGGAAATCTTTTATCAAATATTGCCTCCTCATCAATGTTTGATAAAAGAGTTATGCTGATGCACTTCCTATCCTGCACTGTGACGTATTAACTCTTCAAAAACCTGTTATTTCTACGCAGGGCCGCAAATAGATATTTTGTCACCCGGGGCAAGTCGGCATTTTGGCGCCCCTTGTAATGGAGAAGCAGTTAAAGGGTGAATTCGGCACCTCTTTCTTGTTCAGCGCCCGGGGCACCAGTCCCGCCTGCTCCCCCCTATTCGCGGCCCTGTTGCTAAGTTACCTTCTCTTCTCACTTGCCACTCCCTTCTCTGGGGAGAAAAAAAGATTCTTTTCCGTGTGTATTTCTTGGATTTAAAAAAAAAAAATTGATTTTCTATCATATTTACTGTTAAAAAAAACCCCGCAAGAACGTATAACTAGGCTGAGGCAATCGGGGCACTGTCCCATGGCTCCGAGCCGAATGTGGCGCACAAAAATTTACACTTACTAGGGGTCTGTTCATCCAAAATTCGGGTCCGCTTTCCGGACCCTTCACAAAATTCCGTATCCGAAAAACGAACCCTTCACGAAATAAAAAATAATGAATCCATAAATTTGAAATTTCATTTATTTTGCTATAGATATAGATCAACTAGATTATTTCGCTTCCCACAAAATTACTCATTTCATCCAGGTTTAGGTTCACTTGTATTCAAGGCCATTAGTTAGGGTCCCGACATTTCCAGAGGGGTGCGGGGTCATCATGCGCTCAATGCGTGGAGAGGTGGATCAGTGGGCAAAGCGCACTCGGCATCATAGGCGGAGATAGACTTGGAAGTCTGGGGGGCACGATGATGATGATGTGTCAATTCATCTATACATATATGGATTAGATCAGTCGACTTCATCTTTGATGCTGGGGGGGCAATGCCCCCCACGCCCCCCCGTATCTCCGCCCATGCTCGGCACCCCCGCGCGCCATCTCATGACGAAATAAGTTTTACTTAAATACTTATTATTATTAATTCATCAATAAGTATCATTCACACTAGTAATTATAATTGTTAAACAATTATTAATTAATCAAGATGGTTGGGGTAACGATTGAGTTAATGATGTTAAATTAATTAAAACGGGCTTTAACTGGTAGGAGTAAATTAATTATGAGCATCAATTACTTAAATAGCATCCAAAACTCATCATGGTGGTTATTTCGTTTGTTAATTCATTATTTGTTTATAATTAATGAATTATTATTCATAAACTAATTCAACTGATTCATTTAAAACGGACTTTGACTTGGTAAAAATCCGAAATGAAAACGTTTACAAGCGTTTTTTTTACTTTCACCAACTTGCTTTGGTAGAACCCGAGTCTTTGGGATTTTACCGTTACATATAAGACGCAATATTAATTTGATGAAACGCGGGCAATTTAGTCGCTAAACTTTTACTCTGAGCGTTGTATTCCTCAACTTCTTCATAAACTGACATATTCATTAAGTTGCGTTGCTAGCTAAACATGTAATGCATCAAAATAATTAGCTTCTTCCGCAAATTACTCCATCCAATACAATCATCCACATAAGTTTCATGTTTTTTAAAACCGAGGCCATTACAGAGGTTGCAAATGATAAATTTCCTATAGCAAATTGTAAAAAAATTTCTTCATCCGTAACTACTACCAGCAACAGCACAAGACTAAGGCCGGGATTACACTATAAAAGTTTGATAAAAGTTCGTTTATGAAACTTCAAAAATGCAACCAATAGGCGGATCAGTTAAGTTCGTTCGAATGTAACAGATGTGTTTATTGGTTACATTTTCAAGTTTTATGAAAGAATTTTTATCAAAGTTTTATAGTGTAATACCAGCCTAACGAAGACTGACAAACGGACGAAAACTTTTGCAAAAACAATTTCATATAAATCTTTTATATAGTGTAATGTGGTCCATTTCCTTTATAAAATAAATTAAAAAAAAAATTTAATACAAAATTTATAAAAGATCTTTGCCAAGTTTTATAAAAGAAAATTTATCAAACTTTTATAGTGTAACGCCGGCCTTACGCTCTAACCACTGTACTAATTGCGGTTATAAAACGCCTGTAAAATTAAGCATATCTATCATTAAACGTCGCCAAGTATGTTGGCGTAAATCAACAATCGTGCCAAATAACCAAGATCATATCCTGCGATCAAGCTCTAGTGAAGATGAGAGGAAAAAACCTTCTCCACTCCCTATTTACTGACGTCATAAAATGCTGCTTTTTCATTGGTTGCTGGTTTTGGGTCTACGGCTAAGACGCCTTCATATAAATTGGTGTATTAAGGAGTTCTATCTACGGCAGGCTGTAGACGCACGTCAGAATCTGGTACAGATACTGATACAGATAGATTAACGTCCTCTATGCCTGCTTAGGGCTCTAGGACAGCTTTAGTTCAAAACGTCAGAATGCAATCTTGTACAAAAACATTTGCGAAGATGAGCAGGAACAACAGAACTGTGGGGAACAAAGTACAATGAAGAAACAGTCTTAGCAAAAAAAAAACAACAAAACAAACAAACTGGTAGATGATGCAAAGAGAAAAAAAAAGAAAAACCACAAAAATCTCAGCTCCTAGAAAAATGAAAGCAGCCAATGTTAAAAACGGTTATATTTTCCCATGAAAATTTCAAATTCCTTGATCAAAGTGCTCGGAGTCACCTCAATGAGTGTGTGCCAGTCAGATATCTGATTATTACCAAGGCCTACATTCTGCAGAAAGCATTCCCTAAAAATTGACCATTTGGGACACGTAAATAAGAAATGATTGTTAGATTCACAATTGTTGCCACAGATACAGTTAGGTGAACTTATTTGATGAATTCTGTGAAGGTAACCATTGGTAGGTGCTCTGTTGGTCATGAGACGATAAAAGAGTGATTCAAACTTGCGGCTAGTAAAATAGGGCGAAAATTTTTTAACAGCATCGAAGAAACGATCTGCAACTGGATAAAGGGGTTGATTACAAAAATATTGATGAATTGATGATTGCCAATTTTTGTGTGAAAGATTAATCACATCCTCGAAGTAAGCATATGTAGGGAAAACTGGATTTTCGGAATCAACTGCTGTACGTGCTAGATGATCTGCAAGCTCATTGTAGAAGACACCCTTGTGGCCTGGACACCAAACTAATGAGATTCTTGTCGCCCGCAATGATGCTAAATATAAGGCATAAAAAGTTGCTAAAACCACGGAATGTGATTTTGGGTTGATGTTGGCGATTGCTTGAATAGCTGATTTGCTGTCGGATAAAATTATGTAGTTTTCATTACTGACAATGAATTTTAGTGCTGCGATCATTATTGCAACACATTCTCCAGTGAAGACAGATGAGCAATCATGGAGCGCTGCTTGAAATGAATTACGAGTTTTTGCACAGAAAATTCCAATAGAGGTATGAGCTTGTTACTGTCCACTTTTATTGTATCATCGAGAACATAACATGTTGAATCAGCGTTATCTTCAGGTCTGTCTAGTCACAAAAAATTCTCTCGCGCAGTCCCCGCACTTGGCGACCGTTGGCCACAGTCTTTGTTGAGCCGCCGCACACTCCCCCCCCCCCCCCAGTAGCGAACTTACGGTTCGAAACGGTCCGGGAAATGGACAGTTCGTCCGGAACGTGTTTTTCTTGTCTGAGGAACGGGAGGCGTAGGTAAGGTAATTCTTGTTGGTGACGGACTGGAATCGTTCACGTCTGAAGCCAGGAAGGCGGGTTTCAGTCTGTCCAGAGAAACTGTTCTTTTTTTTCCACGGACATCGATGTCGAATGTCTTTTCACGTCGTTGAATCACTTGAAATGGTCCGTCATATGGAGCTTGAAGCGGCTTTCGCACTCCATCGTGCCGAATGAATACGTGTGAGCAGTCTTTCAAATGAGGGTGGACGAAAATACTTTGTGGTGCATGACAAGATGTTGGTCGCGGTCGTAATTTTGTAAAATGTTCTTTGATAGTCTCAATAAGTTCTTTTGATGATGTTTCCCTCGGAGTGGGATCGAATATTTCTCCGGGAAGTCTGAGACTAGTGCCGTATACCAATTCCGCGGTGGTAGCTTTCAGATCTTCTTTGAAGACGCTACGGAAACCGAGTAATATAGTGGGCAAAGCAGTACACCAGTGTTCTATGTTATAGGCTTTGATGGCAGCTTTGAGGGGTCTGTGTAGCTCCTCTACGAGGCCATTTGCTTGCGGGTGATATGGTGAGGACCGTATTCGTTGAATTCCTAGTACTCTTGACAGTGCTAGGAAGAGGGAGCTCTCGAATTGACGGCCTTGATCGGTTGTGATTTTGGATGGCACCCCAAAGCGAGATATCCATGTTGCGTAGAATGTGCGAGCTACAGTCTCGGCGCTGATGTCTGGAATCGGGACCGCCTCCGGCCAACGTGTGAACCTGTCGATCATAGTTAGACAATAGGCATTGCCACCAGAAGGAGGAAGAGGACCAATGATATCAAGATGGATGTGATCAAATCGCTCAGTTTGGTCAGGAAATAAACCTAATGGGGTTTTCGTATGTCGTGTTATTTTGGACTTTTGACAAGGTATACATTGTCTGGACCAGTTATTACAATCTTTATTTAATGAAGACCAAATGAAGCGAGTCCGAATCAATTTAGTTGTAGCTTTAATTCCTGGATGGGAAATATTATGAATGGTCTCGAAAATCTGCTTACGAAACTTTCTGGTATGTATGGTCTAGCTGTGCCAGTGGAGAGATCACAAAATAGTGAAGTATTTGAGTCTGGCAATGTCACTTTTTTGAGCTGTATTTCTCATGGATTTTGTAAAACATCAGTTAAAGTTTTGACAAGTTCTTGTGCTTTTCAAATTTCGTTATAGTCAATAGGATTGGGCATTGAAATTGATGTTATGCGGGAAAGTGCATCTGCGGATATGTTTTCGCTACCTTTTATATAGTGTATGTCAGTAGTGAATTGGGCAATAAAATCTAATTGCCTGCATTGACGAGGGGAAGCCTTGTCTAATTTTTGCTTGAAGGCATATATTAGTGGTCTATGGTCCGTGAGTAAAGAAAAGTCCCTAGCTTCTAACATATGCCGAAACTGCTTTATAGAAGCATATGCAGCCAGCAATTCACGGTCGTACGCGCTGTAGTTGCATTCCGCGGGAGATAATTTCCTAGAAAAAAATGCAAGAGGCTGAAGCTCGTTGTCAACCACCTGAAACAGTGCGCCGCCAATGGCAAAATCGGATGCATCTACCTGAAGTACGAGTTTGGCATCGGGTTTCGGATGTGCTAAAAGGGTTGCGTTGGACAATAGTGTTTTGGAATTTTGAAATTCCTTATTTGCTATGTCAGTCCAAGCAATTTCTCTGTTGTCGTTTTTTTTTTACCCTTTCAAATAATTATTCAGTGTAGTTTGTGTATGTGCTGCGTGTGGTAAAAATCTACGAAAAAAATTGAGTAGTCCAAGAAAACGTCGTAGTTCTTTAATTGTTCTTGGTCTTGGATAATTGAGAATCGGCTCAACTTTTTCTGGCAAGGGTTTGGTGCCTTGTTTGGAAATGGAGTGTCCTAAGAATGATATCTCCGCAACACCGAAGACACATTTGGAAACATTAATTGTGAGGCCATAGTTATTGAGCCGTTGCAAAACAGTGCGTAAGTGAACCTTATGTTCAATTTCACTGTCACTGAAAATCAAAATGTCATCTAAATAGACATAACAAAATTTCAGATCACCAAGAATCTCATTCATAAATCGTTGGAAAGATTGGGCAGCATTACACAAGCCAAAATTCAGGTAAGGAAATTCAAATAAGCCGAAAGGTGTGCAAACAGCTGTTTTCGGAATGTGGTCGGAATGAACAGGAATGTGAAAATACGCGCGCACAATGTCAAGTTTTGAAAAACAACTTTTACCGTGTAATGCATTTGAAAAGTCCTGAATGTGAGGAATGGGGTACCTATCTGGGACCGTGCAGGCATTGAGTTTGCGGTAGTCACCCACTGGACGAATACTGCCTGAACTTTTTGATACGACATGTAATGGTGATGACCAGGGCGATTTAGAAGGCCTACATATTCCTTGATTCATCATAAATTGGAATTCCTCCTTAACAGCATCATAGAGCTTGGGATTTAATCGCCTGGGTTTGCTATGTATAGGCGGGCCGGTGGTTTCGATGTAATGTACAGTGTTATGCTGAACAGGCTTCACTTTGTGCGACACTTTTGTCAGTTCAGGAAATTCTGCCAAGATTTTGTGATATTCCGAAGTTTCGGATATTACCTTAATGGAATATTTTTCAGAGTTATATTCAATTTTTCCAATTTGCGAAAGTTTCGTGACACTGTCCATTAATCTGCGGTGTTTGAGATCAATTAAAAGTCCAAAGTTGAGAAGTAAATCCGCGCCTATGATCGGTATTGGTACGCTTGTAATGAGAAACTTCCACTCAAAACAACGTCTTAATCCAAAGTCAACATTGAGAACTTTGGTGCCGTAAGTGTGTATCTTAGAGTTATTGGCAGCAAACAATTCAAAAGAATGGGGAACTATTTTTGTGTAATGTTTTGTGAGTGGAATGCAAGAGACGTCAGATCCTGAATCAATTAAAAATCTCAAATGGGATCTTTTATCAAATACATAAAGGCGACAAGTTTTCACGGCCATCGGTGTTGACGTCGCCGATATATTATAGTCGACGGCCGTGTTTAGTTTCCCTGTTCCTTGGTTTGAAAAGAGCACGGTTGTTGACATCTGAAGGCGTTGTTGCCGAATCTAGCATGGTAATAGCAATAGCCGGTTGTTTGTGATGAGGGAGTGAAACGACGATAAGGAGATCTGAACCTCCGTCTCGTATAGTTTGTTTCTCTCTCTCTAGACAAGCGGTCGAGTTTTTTGCTAAGAGAAGCTATCTCCGCTCTCATGGCACTCATTTCTGTCAGAGGGGAGGGATTATCGGGTTCAACGTTGTTGACATGTAGCTGCGGGGTCCCTGTGCGTTCCGCTCTCCCCATGGCATAGATGCTGTTGTTGCATGTGTCTTTACTAACTTCTATTATTTTGTCGGCCATTTTCGCTAATGTCTCTAAGCTCTCTGAGCTAACTGATAGGATGGCCTGTGTTTCTGACGGCATACGTTGGAACCATAGAGTTTTTAGAAAATCGTCGCTTACAGATTTGCCGGCTAAATCTCTCATTTCCCTTAATAGGTGTGAAGGTTTTTTGTCCCCCAACTGTAGTTCGGACAACACCTTGCGTACTTGACAAGTGTTAGAATCAGAGAATTCTTCGATTATCCGTTGTTTAAGAGTCTCATACTTGTTTGTTTCGGGTGGGTTCAATAAAATATCTGAAACGGAAGCGAGCGTTTCTGGATCTATAACCGCAATCACGTTATTGTATTTGGTAGCGTCGTTAGTTATGGCGGATATTGAAAAACAACTTTCCACTTGAATGAACCATAACTTTATATTTTGCCGCCATATGGGCGGGAGTTTCAAGGCAACGCGACAAATTTGTAAGTTTTCTGGTGATGGGTCAGGTGGCGAAGGGTTAGGAGAGTTATCGTTAGGCATTTTTGGATACAGACTTTTATGCGAATCTAGTTATATGATTGCGAAAATAAAAATAAGAACATTTGTTATCCTGACCAAACAAAATAGAGCGATCACAAAAAGGTCCTACCCTGATCTTAATGGCATCGGCGGTGATGCACACATTGGGCTTCGGCTGAGTAGATTCGTCATCTTTATGTCATCAGAAGGTTGCTTCGGTCTAGGTCACCACTGTTACTGTCCACTTTTATTGTATCATCGAGAACATAACATGTTGAATCAGCGTTATCTTCAGGTCTGTCTAGTCACAAAAAATTCTCTCGCGCAGTCCCCGCACTTGGCGACCGTTGGCCACAGTCTTTGGTGAGCCGCCGCAAGCTCCTTTTGAGGCATCTGTAGCTATAATAGTAGAACAAGACCAGAATTTTTGTTCATGTTCATAAAATAGTTGCTTTGTGAGGAGATCATTTGATGATGTTTGAAATGGAAGAGAACTGGTTGTGAAATCAATATTGGTGATAAGCCAAGGAGGATTCGCAAAAAACAGAGGTTGAAGAGGAATAAGTAAATTGTTGTCCTTGATGAATTGAATAATAGAAGGATCCAAAATTTTAGTATGTGAGCCTTGACGGTCAAAACTGAAATTAGAACAGATATGTTTGAACACAGAGCTGTAATGGGAAGCTCTTGCTTTGATAATATGATTAGTAGCATTTTTTAACAAAAACAGTGAAAATGGAGGTTTTCCACAGATGCTGAGTAACAGAGGAATCGGTGTTGAGATTGGAAAACCAGTAGCAATGCGAAGAGATTGGTGATAGATAGCAGAACACTTTTGAATATTTTTCTTGGAGCTATAATGCCATTTCCCTCAGAATCTGGAGTAGTAGAATATTCTAGTAGAATAGAGACGGCCCTGACTTGCGGCACTCCCTGGGGCAAACGAACTTTGTTTTCACCGGGTCAGGTGATTTCCTTGCATTTGATGTAGCTGCCGTCGCGGCGACTGGATGCTCCCTCCAGTAATATAAGCGCGATGGACTGGATACTTCCCTTTGATTTAACATTTCATACATGGGTCGAAAAAAATCTGTCAAAAATAAAACAACATTCAGAAAATAAAAAAAAAAGAATATTTTCATAATCAGCGGTATTTGTGGCATATTTTCTCAGAAAAAATGATAAGGTATCGTGAATTAGAACTTACGTAAAAAAATTAATCAAAAACTAATTTTCCTGTGTTTCAACAGGAGACGGTCACGTGATAAATCGGGTGACGCCACAACAGTTTATAAAGAAAGCCCTATAACTAGACTGACCATATTTCCTCGAAACAAATACAGGAAATAAATTGGGATTCCAAATACGGGACATCGCCAATTACTGCCACAAATGACGCAAAAAGTTAACAAAGTTGCCAAATATTGAAGAAATTGCGTGAAAATCAAAATGGTGGGTAATAAAGCATTACTGCAAATTGCAGTGGATTTAAATGAATTCCACGAAATAAAACGTTCACCAAAGCAAATGTTGAAGATTAATATTCTTATTTATAATTGTTATTATTATAATATAATTTATGAGTGGGAAAATAATTTCATTCTTTGACTTCAATAAAGAATAAAAATTCAAGTAAGCTTCGTTTAAAAAACAGGAAAAACCGGGACACTTTCGCTAAAAAGTCGAGAGGGCCAAAGAAACAAAAAACCAAGACTGTCCCGGGAAATACGAGACGTATGGTCACGCTACCTCTAACCATTGAGAAGAAATAGTCAAAAAAGACATGCGAAAAAAATTGAAATAATTGCTCTTCCCATTGTTGATTGTCGAAAATTAAATTTAAATGCTTGCAACCAAAGACACTAGCGTATCTGCTCCATACAGGTTACTGGAGTTTTATTGTGGTATCGGTGGTATTCGTTATGCAATACAAGGTAAATACGGAGATACTGTATATGTATTTATTTTAAAAATAATGCCGCACATTCCTAAGAACCGCACTTGCGAAAAATTGCTCAATGAAATTTAAAACCCATTATCAAACATTGGTGCCACTTGATTCTGACGCCTGCGTCTCTTTGGAACAGCTCTAGCAAGGTTTAACAAATCGCAAGAAAATATTTGCGCCAGAATAAATTTTTAGGAGCAAAATTTTAATTCCGGGAAAAACAGGTCAAGAAACAGCTATAGTATAATTTGCAGTTGTCAATTTTGGCGACTTTTTCTTTCGGCGCCAAACACTTCAGACAAACCGACGACAAGTCGCTAAGGCCCTAACCGACGCTATGGACGCCGAAAAGAAAAAATATCTCCGGCAAAAAAACGTAATAATCGAAACCAACAAGCATAATAAAATTATCACAGTGTAGACTGAACATCAAAACAACCTTAATATATTGGGATTAACCAAATGAAACATAAGACTAAATAAGGGATCCAGATTCACACAAGATTTTTTTTTTGTTTTTATTATGCTATGATTTTGTTGTCTGAGTGGGGGAATGTGCCCATGGCCCCCACAAGGGGTGGGCTGACAAGGCTCCAGCCCTGGGGCCCCCCCCGGAACAATTTTCACAATTTTTTTGCTTTTTCACGCTATAAATTCATCATAAAGGGGCCCCCCCCCCCCGCAAAATATCCCAGCCTAGGGCCCTGCTCCAGGATGTGCCCTCTCTCATCCTACTTTTTCTAATTTTTTGAGTGGGAGCCCTGCATATCTCTTAATACAATGGCCCTTCCTGATAGAAGAAAATATTCTCTATAATTAAAAAAATAAAAACCCAGAGTCGTTTTAAATAAAGAACAGTCCTTGTTATTGTATATATTCTCTGTATTAAAAAATAAAAACCACGACTCTCTTTTCAATGATAAATGAACCAAGGTATGAAAGTCTCTCTGGGTTCCGTCACTTGGGATTAAATCTCTAGTTATAATGGCTAGTATACAAAAAAAGTAGTAAAAACGGAAATATTAAAGGTACAACCTGAGAGGCAGTGATATTCAAAATGAAATGAAGACCTTTTGAAAACCCAGTGGATCTAACGTCACCTGCACACAGATGTTTGCATCATGGGCGGAGATACTGGGGACGTGCGGAGTATTGCCTCCAGCGTCAAAGGTGGAGTCGACTGATCTAATGTATATAGGAATTGACATCATCATTGTGCCCTGAGCAATAATGAACGTGTCCCCTAGACTTCCAAGTCTATCTCCACCTATGGTTTGCATAGAAGATTCTAGAAATTAAGAGAAAACTGCAACCCAGCACCATTATGTCATCCTTGGTGACTTATCGACAGGCAGTCATTAAAAAAAATCATCATGGGAATCTGTAGATTATACTATAGCTGTTCCCTGTTCAAAAAATATTTTAACTTTTCCAAGATAGCAACCCTTTTCCATAATGGATATCTTGGCCCTAATTTAGCAACATTTTTAGGTGCCAATCCTAATTATTTTTTAGCCGCCATGGTGACCTAGTGCCTGTCCAACCCTGAGCTGTAATATAATCCCTCTTTGGCAATGTGGATGGTGATTTTTTTTTTCTTTGGTGAGATGAACATCGGAAACCATGATGACAAGTTTCCAAAAGTGAAATGGAGTCGTGCTTTCAGACGTCTTTCTCGTTAAATAAAAATATTGACAACACATGTCTAAAAAGGGATAATACTATGGCTATTAACCTCCCTTTACTTAAAGGCTTTTGGCAACAAATTTGAATCTCTATTTGATGTATCAGCAATAAAATTGATAATCTTGTTCACATGTTTTGGCGAAAGGAAGAAGGGGAGAGAAAAAATTAAGTATAAAGGATATAAGTTTCAACTTACATAAAATGATATGGATTTAAACCAGTGTTTCCCAAAGTGGGCAATGGAATGGTCCAAGAGCGCGATAGAACCTACTGATTTAAAATAGGATCCTATGGGTTTACTTGAGTTGGGGGGCGATGTGAGGAAAAAATTTCTGATGAAGAGGGCGAGATGGAACAAAAAGTTTGGGAGACTATGATTTAAACTGTTATAGTATCTGAACCCTACAGAGGAACTTGAAAAGTTTTTAGAAAAATTTAACGTCACCAATCATCCCGTTAACTTGATTACTGAACTTAACATCATTCATTTTAATATTCATAGCCTTAGACTTATTTTCGATTGCTTTGATTGATGATTTTGTTGATAATATTGATTTTTTCTATTAATCTTGTCTGAGATGTGGGTGAGTGAAGAAGCGCTAAAATTCTCTCTTTTTAATATCAATGGTTTCCAGAAATTTTCATGCAGCAGATCCTATAATAATTCTGGTGGTGTGTGCATTTTCTCGAAAACATGTCTCGGATTTGTGTTGACTGAACTGGCGCAAATGATTACTGCTGAAATTGCTCAGATTCTCAAACCATCAGTTAATTTATTAATAACCTGTATTTATAGGTCTCATGCCTTCACTGTTTCAGATTTTCTCCTTGAGTTCGAAACTTGATTAACTAATACAAATAACCGTGATGTGATTATTATTGGTGAGTACAGTAAAATTAAAAAAAAATTAATTGTAAATATTTTTAAATAGTAAAAATAAATCAGTAACTTTGATGAATAATTAAAAAATTTATCTACGGGGCTCTGCCATAGAATTTTTTACTAAAAAAGGCTCAGCAAGTCAAAAAAGGTTGAGAATCGCTGTTCTAAGTCATGCATCGATCGCATTTTGATGAGAAATTCTTCTCGGCTTTTGTTCTTTGAATCGGAAAATTTGACATCATTACCCGAAATTCTATGTAAATTATCATATACTAATAATAATTTTGTGTCGAAAAAAAATTCAATATTTTTAAGGAAAAAATTATGAATTATTCCGAACTCAAGCTATATCTACAGAATTATACATTTTGCATAAATGATTCCCAACGTGATGGTGCTTTTGATGAATTTATGTTTAAGCTTGAAACCATCATAAATAACCATACATCATATCGTGGTATTAACTCCTCCAGACAGACAGGTAAAACTTCGATTACATCAGAGATAAAATATCTAATTAAAATCAAACTTTATTTGAAAGCTAAAGAATATTCATATGATCAGGAATACTGCATATTATGTTACTCGTAACCTAAAATACAAAATCAAAATTTCTTAACAATTTTGCTTCTCTCAACAGTTCTCACAATGTGATACTTCCTTCAAACGGAAGTTTATCGATAAGATAATTGGTGAAAAAATCATCGTAATCTCCTCCTTGTTAACATTGAACCTTAATTACTTCCTGATAAATTTAATGATAGTTTTGTGAACATTGTTTCATCATCCATTCCACCTATAGATAACTATAAAAAATATGTCCCTTATTTTAACTACTTCACGTACAAGGTTTTGGCAAGAAATTTGGATTATATCTATTTAATGAATCTGCAATAAATATGGTAACCTTGTTCTAACCTAACCGTACATTGGAAAAAAGAAAGAACAGGGAAAAGAAAAAAATATATAAAAGGAAAAAGTATAATTATAATAGATAAAAAAAAATATATATAGATATATAAAAGTTTTTTCAGAGTTTTCTTTTCACCCTCACCCTACGTGTTTTCTTTTGCTTTTACATGTATATAGTAGAAAGATACATTATAAAAATGGGAGAAAGAAAAAAAAGCGGCTTCACGATGGTTAAGCGAGAGGAAAGAAAACTCAGAGAATGAAACGATGTGATTGCACAAAATAGATTATACTGCTGACCAAGTACAGCATCATCTACCTGCACATTTTGCACTACTTGCATTTTTTTTCCTTTTGCGAAAGAAACTTCCATTGCTTCAGGAATATTCATGCAAATTTTCAAGTCATTCTGACCAGTAGTTCTTATTTAATAGTTATGGAATCAAAACTTCAAATTATAATCACCCTGTATATAGCTGATTATTTTTCATAAATCTGTTATTATTATTCAGTAGAACCCTGATTAACTGGGCTTAACAGTGTGAAAGTATAAAAAAAACTACTTATTGAGAGAGAATATTAAGACTGGGAGATATACAGTAGGAGACATGCTACTTCTTATGGGAAAGAAAATGAAAATGTATGTGAGGTAATGTAACTACTAGTACACTGATCGGCTTTGTCCTTTAAGGACAGCTGATGTCTTTATTGGATTATAGGACCACCTGCCCCTAGCATGATGGTGTCACTACTGTTGCTGCTTCTTTGTGAAGGGAAAAAGAAACTCTGTGAGATAATACACCACTACATTTAGATGTGTGATGCAATCCTTATTCATGAATTTGCTAAAGGTAGAGCATCAGAATGTAGCCAAAGGGTAGAAAATGTTGTAAGAATGAGAAATTTTGGCTTTTGTATATAACTTTAAATAACTAAGATACTTCATATGAAAAATATATATATTCTGGCCACTTTTATGAGACTTTTTGAAAAAAACCACTTATAAAATCTTATGTCATTTAAAGATATACCATCAGAATGTACCCCAAGGATATAAAATGTGGTAAAAATGAAACATTTTGGCTAATAATGAACCAATATGATATTTTTTAAGGAAAAAAATAATATTTAGGCAACTTTTGATTTTTTGAAAAAAACCAAACTGGTTTTTTTAAAAAAACAACTTGGTTAAAACCAAGGTTTAAACCATGGTTTAAACCAAACAACCCTGGTATAGTCTGTAGATCATACGTTTAATAAAATTATGTTGAAATAAAAACAAAACGTCGGAAATGAATTTCTTATTGTGGATCGAAGTTGCATGAGAAGAGTCTTAACTTTGAAGTGCCTTTAGTGCAGATAAACCACTGCGCCTTATCTACGGCTTTATTTTTTTTTCCGAGAGAGAGGTTTCATTAGTTATAATTAAGTTAAAAATTTAACAAAAACATATATTTTTTAAATATTTATAGATTGGGTAGATGCCAGTATAAAAATTGACATTTTCTCTACAAAACCGTGTTAAACAACAACCCCCACTTCCTTGAGAGCGATTTTATATTGATAAATGAGATTTTTTCTCATGGGTTATATACCGCTGTGGACTATACATGGTGCCTTTTGTTCCTCAAACTAGCGAAGTTTGCATATGCAGATTATAAGCAGCAAAATTTGATAGGTTTTTCTTAATTCTTATTTAAGATTAATGTCGAGGAAATGACTTACCTTCAAAATGACTTTCTTTAAGATGATTAATATTCTTACAAATCTTATAGAAAACTAATACAACAAAAATTAAAATCGAAACTTTCACTAGGATCACCAGATTTTCATTTCGATCAAATTTATATTGAGGTTTTCTGCCCTTCTTCAAAGTCGGTTAGAAAAAAAATCAAATATTGAATTTCCAACATATGTTCCTCATTAGTTTCTTGAAAGGAAATGATGTCTTTAGAGTCCCGTTGTTGCCACACCTTGGTAAGGTGTGGCATGGGGAGGCCAAGGTGAGCCTCATGGGGATTTCACACCCTTCTAGAGCACACCCAGTGCTACCGAGCTGCCCCTGGTTAAACTAATAGGAAAGTCTGGCGAGTCGAGAGACTGGCCAGTGATCGGGGGCACTAAAGTGCATGGGTTTTCTCATGTGAGAACGTTTTTGTTTCTCCTCATGTTGAGAACGTTTTGTTTCTCCTCGTGTTGAGAACGTTTTTGTTTCTCCTCGTGTGATAGGTAGGAACGAGGCCGAAGTGCAGGATCCCTATTTAAAATGATCAGCTATAATCATAGGTTTTATTTCATTCATTTTTTTATTAAATGTTTTTTTTCGAAATACTGTACTGTATTAACGATTTGATTCTGCGTTTTTAATAAAAGTAATACAAGTCGGGAAAAAGAGATATGAAAGGCCTCTGGCTCAAAATCTTTCCCATATCAGAAGACACCTTCAATTCCTGTAATACTCCCCACAACACAGGAAAACACTTTTGCTCTCGTTAATAGAAAAATTAGGTGACAGATGGTGATTTTTCCATTATTTTTGTTTTTTACTGCACAACACAACAGAGAAACAAATTGCTTCTCCCCCTACCCCCAAAATCTCCTGCAGGGGTAAACGAAAAGAGCTCAAGAGAGAGTGGGTATTTTTATTTGACTAAAATCGCTATGTAAGTATATAGGTGCACTGCCCATCGATTATTTTCTTTTCGAAAAAAAACAGTAATATTATATACACTCAAACCTTTTTTTTTTTTTTGAAAAAAAAGTTCTCATCTCCGTCATTTTTCATGTATATTTTATAGTTATTTTTTTATAAATACGTATCTTAAAGATATTTTTCTAGTAATGTATATTTAATGCATTTGGCGCCCGGTGCAATTTCACCGAGTGCCAAATGAGAATATTGGTCGTTATAATAAATAGTATTGATGACAAAATACAGAACAAGAGGAAAAAATTACTATTGACTGTACTTGGTCATGGGTTGAGTATGAATTTTGGCATACACCATTCTCATCCGAAATGTAGAACGAGTAGTCAAAGGAAAAGAGAGAGAATGAATCCCCCCCCCCCCCGTCCAGTCCAGTGTGCCAAACCAGCACCAGCTATAGTGAATATGAACAAAAACTATTTATTCTTAAGCTTCTACATAGTAAAACAAGATGAGCTGAGGCGTCAAACAAATAATAACACAGTGAAACTACTGCCAAGTCGCTGGATCACTTCTCTGATAAAAGAGCACAAACTGATATTGTGGCCTCAGAGGAGCAAAAAATTCCAACTTGAGCTAAAACACTCAAGTGAAAGGTCAGTCAGTTTTTAGCAATTGACCATATAGATTTTTGTTTTCCTGGAGCATGCTAAATGTTTGCTTGTCATGTGATGTTACATGACCACCACTGAGAGTTTAGGGAATACCAATTTCCAGGATGTCTTCTTGACTGTTGTTGTCTTTGAAGGGCTTTTGTGTGAGAATAGAAAGAAAGAAAGAAGCCAACACAAATATTGTTTGTCTCCTACTGGTCGATTATCCCAATATTTTCTCTGAATTATTTTAGAGTACCCATTCTCAATAGAAATAAAAATAAAAAGTTGCTTCAAGTGAAACAGTAACAAGAACATTTTTGAAGCTACCAGGGTTCCAGGATTTTGGGTGTTCCATCCCTTTTGATTCCGCAGAACCACAAAAAAGCTCTCGTGGAACCCTAGGGTTCCGCGGAACACCGGTTGGGAAACCCTGGTCTGAGTCTGATTTCATCTTTCAATATAGAAAGGGGTCATGAAGTCTTGGTAAAAGTGAATAAACATTATACAGGAGAGTTTTTCTTGAGAAAAAAACCTTGTTTGGATTATAAGAAATCTGACTGTTGCCTAAATTTTTTTAACTTTCTGGAGCCTAAACTTTCAGGAGCTGAAGCGACTTGCTTCTTTTTTTTCTGAATTCCTCACTTAAAACATTTTGGAAAATATTCCTGCTTCAATAAATTTGAAAATGCTAAAATACTTGAAGGAAGAGCAAGAATAATAATAAAAAAAACCAGCAAAACAGATAGGCCTACAGGAATTTGATATCGGCCTGCGGAGGTGCATCGCAATCAATGTTACTCCCAAGCCTCACTAATCAAAATGGTGGAAAATAATGGCTGAAAAAGCAACAGGTCTTTTGAGCCAAGATTTTTTTGAGTATATGACACTATTAACCCTCTGGCTGCTCATCCCGCGATTTCCACGGGCAACTCAAATGTAGCAAAATTTGCTCATCCCGCGATTTCCGCGGGCATGTGTTTTTCTTCCTTTATTGAGAAGCGCATCCCGTTTTTCCCCCGTTTAACCACTGAAATAAATAATATACAGTATTAGACGTTTAATTTACGTTTTGGCCAACAGATGTCGTTAGTTGTCCACTAAATTGCGGCATTTGAAGGCACGTGGTATTACCGCTCAAACTTCACTTTTTGCCGCTTTTTTATCAGAAATGGCTGCTAGAAAACGTTCAGCGATTGACAGATTGTATATTCCTGATGACTTATCAGATTCTGAAAGTGATTTTAGTTTTGATAGTAATAGTGATATAGATTTTTCGGACTGCTCCTCATATAGCGATGAATCTGATCATGATTCAATAAACTTGCAAAGCGTTAGGCAGTGGTGCAAAATTGATATGAAGAATATTCCTCCTCCTCCCCCTTCAGTTCCTTTTCGTGGAAATCCGGGAATTACTGTGAATATAGCTGACAATGCAAGTATGTTGAATTATTTTGAACTTTTTTTTGATGATCAAATATTACGAATGATAGTCCGAGAAACCAATAGATACGCTGAACAATATACCCATAAAACAGTTTGTAAAGAGCGATCACGCTGGAAAAAATGGACAGAAACGAATGTTGAAGAACTAAGACTATTTTTTGCAGTTTTGTTACTCCAAGGAGTCATAAAGAAGCCAGAACAAGAGCATTATTGGTCTAAGCGTCAAATATTATCCACACCAATTTTTGCAAAAGTAATTGGAAAAAATAGGTTTTTATTGCTCATGAAGTTTCTTCATTTTACTAATAATAAGGAATTTGATAAAGACCGACACCCATGGCCGAAATTGAATAAAATTTATGAACTAATGGAACATCTTCAATGCAAATTTCGAGAAGTCTATATACCAGGGAAAAGTCTTAGTTTAGATGAGAGTTTGATGCGGTTCAAAGGCAGGCTCAAGTGGAAAATGTTTATTGCCAAAAAAAGAGCAAGATTTGGCTTGAAGTTTTTCGTTCTTTGTGAAGCAGAGAGTGGATACATTTCCGATTTCCTCATATACACAGGTGATGGAACAGTGTATAATCCGAAATACAGCCAATATCCAGTTTCCACCAAAATTGTTTTACACTTGATGGATCGATTCCTGGGAAAAGGTTATTGTGTCACTATTGATAATTTTTATATGTCTCCACAGCTTGCAGACATCTTAGTTACAGAAAAGACGGACACTTATGGGACAGTGAATAAAACCAGAAAAGACCTCCCTGTCAACTTTTCAAAAGAGAAAGTCCCCAAGGGTGAAATTGTTGCTTATCAAAGAGGCAAAGTTATGGCCCTGAAGTGGCAGGACAAGAAGAGTGTCTGCCTTATGAGTACTATTCATGATGCAAGCTCTTATTTGGTGACATGCAAATCTAAAAAGACTGTTATGAAACCAGTTGTCGTTTGTGACTATAATAATACAATGGGTGGCGTCGATTTATGCGACCAAGAAATGTCCTACTACCCTACGCTCCGAAAACAACAGGGGAAGTATTACATCAAAATTTTCAGGCAGTTTTTAGATCAATCGTTGTGGAATGCCTACGTACTTTACAAAAAGCAAAACCCAACAGAAAATATAAAGCTTTTGGAATTTCGTTTGCAAATGGTTGAAGAAAGTATCCAAAAGTATTCTGATAGTGATAAAAGCGGTTGTCCTGGAAGACCGAGTTCTACTCTGAACCCTTTGAGATTGACAGCTCGTCATTTTGCAAGCCACATACCACCTAACCCCATAAAAAGAGAGCCTCGAAGACAGTGTGCTGTTTGCTGTTCAAGAAAGGATGCAAATGGAAAAAAAATTCGCAAAGAAACACGAATCTGGTGCAAAGACTGTGAAGTTGGACTTTGCCTTGAACCCTGTTTCGAACTCTATCATACTAAACTACATTTCTAAGATATTTTTTTCTCAGTGCTTTATATTTTTTTAAATTTTATACATTTTACATTTTTATATTATGCAATAGATAGAAATTAACTGTAATTCAATTGAAATTTCTTTAAAAAAATTTTTTTTTGATGATTACATCTGAAATTGGTTTTTCTGGCAACTTAGATTCTCATGATAAAAATCTATATAAAAAATCTTTTCTAGAAAGAAAAAATGCATTTTTGAATTCTCCAATATATATAGATATAAAATATGCAACAAAAAAAAATACACAATTTTTGAAGCGATTTCGGTCCACAAATTGAGCAGTCAGAGGGTTAAATTCTTTGCCTGCTAGCTCAGCATCTGTCAATCGTCTTTTTTCAACTTTCAGGTTTGTTCAAAATAAGCTCTGGAATAGATTAAGCAATGCAAAGCTGAAAAAATAGTAAAGTGCCACCAGTTACTAGAAAATGCTAGTGAAGAAGCAGGATTGTTTGGTTCCAACCAAGGCTTTTTTTTCAGAAAAATCAAATAAAAGTGGCCTAAATATAATTTTTTTCTGTGAAAAATATCATATCGGTTTATTATTAGGCAAAATTTTTCATTTTCTGCGTATTTTATATTCTTGGGGTACACTCTGATAGTATATCTTTTGATGGTATAAGTGGTTTTTTTTTCAAGAAGTCTCGTAAAAGTGTGGCCTGAATATATATATATATATATACAGGGTGGGCAAAAAGTCTGTAAAAACTTTAAAAATGAATAAAAACTGGAAAAAAACCAAAATAAATGGTTTGCAGGATTAGCATTGCTAGGTCACTGGGATTTTTAAGACGGGGAAAAAAACAAAAAACAGCCGATAGGGGGTGCTGGTACGAGTGACTTCGTTGGAAATATGCACATGAGAGACGGTAATAAGAACTTGCGCTCCTAATCCACAACCAGTTCACCATTGTAAACTGTGTATGTGGACCTGCTGTACTCTGCAGTTGCTGGATTTGTGACTCACCTGCAATGTGTTATCCCCTGTGGTGGTGGTGGTGGTCATGTGGAACACATACTGTTGTATTAAACAATTTGGAGGTATTCTGTTTGTTATTTGCATATCTTTTCTTTGACTCGTGTACGTCAGCACCACATATCGGCTGTTTTTTTAGGGTTTTTCCCTGTCTTAAAAAAATTCTTGTGACTTGGTGATGCTAACCCTGCAAACCGTTTTTTATTTCGGTTATTTTTCCAGTTTTTATGAATTTTCAAAGTTTCTACGGACTTTTGCCCACACCCTGTATATATATATATATATATATATATACATTTTTTTTTTGATACAAAGTATCTTAGATAGTTATATATAACTTTAATTTTATTTAACTTTTTAATTTTAAAGTTATATATAACTTTAACTAAGGAGGGCAAAAAGTACATAAGGAAAAAAAGGATTGTCTCTCTATGGTATCATGGTAAGTGCACTTGCCCAGAATGCAGGAGGTTCCGGGTTCGATACCTGGTAGAGAGTAACAACAATTTTTTTTTCCTGTTCACCTCGGCATAATATCCAGAAAGCCTATGGATTTCAGGCTGCTGTGAAATTTGTAAAAAAGTGTGACCAAGAAAATTTAATTTCAAGTGAAATGCATAGAATATTTTTGTTCATAATATTTGCCCAATAACATTAACATGAGGGAGGGGGAAAAAAGAAGAGTGTTGCACGTATTCTGGGTGTTTTATAACATACGTGGTGGGGCTGACAGTAGGCCATGACACAACTATAGAAGAGGGTTCAACAAAATGAAGTAACTGAAATTTTGATTGTAAAAGACAAAAAGTAATGTGTGTTCCAAGATTTTTCATACAGACTGCCATTAAAAAGGCAGACAAAGATTTGTTGACCATTCATTGGCATTCTCTTGACTGCTGGTTATAGTGATGGTAATAAATATAATCTCAGAAGTAGAGGGGTGAAAAATGAAAGTTTGCCAAAAAAATTTTTAAGCAATTACAGACAGATAGCCATCTAGTGTAGTCTGTTGGGGGTCAGACAATCAAATAAAGATTGATTGCTGTGGGGTTTTTTATGACTTTAAGGGTTGCCAATCCATTGCCTCTGCTGCAAAGAAATAGTGTTGTGCTATAACTGCTGCAAAAATAAAAGAAGGGAGGTTGACACCTCTAGTTTTTTAGGGATATTTGTTAACCTTCCCCCACTCCCACTCTTTGCCGAGTCTTTAGCCTCCTAAGGTTGATCCTGTGTACGGTACATCAAAATATGGTTGTTCTTTGTCATTGCAAGCTTCATTGCATTATGCGTATTTGTCATTCAATATTTGAACATACTCAGTATTTGCTTGCTGGTAAACTATTACCTAATGTAGCGTAACTTCGTTTATATGCCATTCAAGAGGCAGTGGGAGAACTTAGTATGTAATTAGTATCAAAAATTTCACAACTGAACTTCTTTGAAAATAAGCCCCCCCATCCCGCTTATAATGTTCCCACTTAGAATATTTTCCCGCATAGTAAGACTTATTTTTGTGGTCCCAACTCTAACTAATTATCATTAAGATTTCCCATTTGAAGTGAATTCCCACTTTAAACGTTTTTCATGATGGTTGTTTTAAAAACATTAAGTGGGATCCACTGTATCTCAATGAAAATATCACAAAAATTCAATTGTTTTAATTACATGTTAAACTTTGTGATATTAATACCATACATGAGAAAAAATACCCATGAAATTTAATTTTTTAAAACTATATAACTGTGAAACTGTAATTGGCATAACATTACTGTTGTTTCAATCTCAAGTATTTGTATGCTATTCATTTAAATTTAACTGGAAAAACATAATTTTAAACATATTTAGGAAGGTCTTATTGTCATTTGGTTTGCTGATTGGTTTCTATATCTAATGAAAGGAGATAATGTATTGAGACTTCCTCTAAGCTTGACATCCCTCTTTAAAGGGTTTTTTTTACCGACATTTTACATGTTTCCTATTAACAGGCCTGCAGCATCCCAAATAGTTTCAATGCAATTTTTCCACTCTGCAAGCTGTGGATATTAGAAAAAAAAATTCTGAAAGGGTGTATGGCAGGATTGGGTTTTTACCAATAAAAACTGGTTTGCACATGATAAAAACTAGGTATTTACCAGTAAATACCATGATAAAATTGGTAAAAACAATTAGCTTTTATGTATTGATGATAATGAATACGTAAACTGTCTTTAATTTACTAGCAAAGATTAATATTGATTCAATCAATAATTAATAATAAGTGTAATTTATAATATATGCATACAGTTGGATCTCTATAGTTGGCTACCAGAGAAGAAGATAAACAGTGAACAAATTATGTGTAATGAGGACTTTTTAAAAAAATATTTTGGCTCTATTTCCATATATCAGTAGAAGAGAAGATGGATGAAACCACTAGAATTATCATTGTTATCAGAAATTTTCAATTAGAATGTGATTTTTAATTCTTCCCAAGTTTTTTTTGCTAATCTGTTTGTATAGAATCGTGTAGAAAGCTTTATTTCTTTAATGGCTTAAAGTTATGGATTTTGTTCTGAAAAAAATGAAGAATGAGTAGATAAATTTTTTTTGATAATGGCAGAAACAGTGATATTATTCTCTGCAAGCTGGGTTGGCTTCATATTTACCATTGATGGTTTTTACCGTCGTGGTAAAAGCATGTTTTTCCCATGGTTTTACCACCTTGGGAAAAACCTTTTTTTTTTTTTACCACTTTCAAGGAATAAAATCACAAGCAGTTTCTGCCATTATTTTAAAAAATTGATCTACTCATTGTTCGTTTTTCTGAACAAAATGCATAGTTTTAAGCCATTGCAAACACAGAAAAAAAAAATTATTATATTCTTACTAGCATACCTATTAAAGTACCTACACATGCTCATTTCCTCATAAGGATGTATACTACAAACAGTCTGGTAGTATTTACCAGATTTTTATAACACCATTCAAAACTTTCCTCTGAAAAACCAACTACAGTCAAACCTGTACGAAACTGAACGTCAAGAGACTGAAGTAATATTACATTTCAGACAAATTTCTGTTTTATAAGATAACGGGAAAAGGTGGAAATAAAACCACTAAGCATATTGAATGTCCCCGACTATATTTTGATTCTGTTTAAGGCATGTTTTCATCTCTTACAGTAGACAGATTTCACTGTATAATGAAGCTTTCTACATGATTTTGTACAAACAGGTTAGCGCAAAAAAAAACCCCAACTTGGAAACCATTGATCACATTCTAATTGAAAATTTCTGACTGACAATGATAATTCTAGTGGTTTCATCCATCTCTTCTACTGATATATGGAAATAGAGCAAAAATGTTTTTAAAAACTATGAATATTACTTATAATTTGTTCACTGTTTATCTTCTCTGGTGACCTTCTGATCCAACTGCATCCATACATTATAAAATACACTAATAATTATTAATAATGATTAAAAACCATGGGGGAAAACATGTTTTTACCATGACGGTAAATACCGTGCCAACCCTGGCGTATGGCCATATTCTCGACGTCAGTGAAAGAATCCATAGACACACATTATGTATAATACAAACATTTACTACACATAATAAAGTAAAGCAGGATTATAACAAAGATACAAACGTGCATACTGTACGACGGCCAAATAGTAACTAACAAGTAGTTCACATTACCGCATGAGGGCGCTGAGCTCAATACGAAAATTACATTCCATAACATCAACACTCCCCCAGAATGCAAATTTTGATTGCTTACAAAAAAATTATAATTCAGAAACATTACGTACACCAAGCAATTTCAGGCAGTTGACACGTTTACATTGTGGGAGACCTTTGGTTAAAATATCACCTCTCATCTCAATGATATAATATTTTCATTTAGAGCTTCTCCAACAAAATTATGTCGGATATCAATATGTTTAGTACGACTATGATACACAGTTTTCAGCTAACTTTATGGAACTACGATTATTAACAAATATTTTAGTTTCACATATCATGAATTCCTAACTCTGAAATGACTTTTTGTAAATACGTAGCTTCCTTAACTCCTTCTGTGAGTGCCATGTACTCTGCTTCAGTTGAACTTAAAGCAACAGTTCTTTGCTTACGGGATTCCCATGAAATTACAATTCCATTTAGTACAAAGCAATATCCATTATAAGATTTACAATCATTATTATCATTTCTCCAATCTGCATCTGTATAACTGTATAAACAATCATTGCAACATTCAAAAATTAAAGCATAATTACAAGAAACCATAATTACATAATCAAAACATGTTAAATATTGACTTAGGTTACTGACTGCGTGAGCAATGTCTGGTCTAGTACAAACAGCTAAATACATCGAAGCCCCAACTAGTTCCCTGTGGGGAAAATCAATTTCTTCATTATCATCAGACTTTTTGAGCTTTGTGCTAATGTCTGTTGGAGTTGAAACAAGATTACAATCAGCCATGTTAAAATGATCTAAATGATCTCTAATGTAACCAGATTGACTCATTGAAATTTTTCCATTTTTCTGGTTGAACTCCGAACCAAGACAATGTTTGACTAGTCCCATGTATTTAACTGATAATTCCCTTTTCAAATACTCATTCAATTCGAAAATTATATCATAATCTTGAGAAAATACTAGAATATCATCCATGTATACAGTTAAAACAGTTAACTTACCTTTACGTGACATGAAATATACACAAGGATCTGTAACGGTATCATCAAAACCAAAACATTTTAAAATTTAATCAAGTTTCAGGAACCAGCATTGCCCATACTGTTTTAAACCATATAATGTTTTCACCAATTTACATACTTTGTTACCACTTGATAATTCGTTCAAGATATTTTTAGCTTTCACAACTAAATCATGATCCTTTTCATTATAAACAATATCACATAATATGTCACTCAAATATTTAGGACATTCCATAAAAATATTTTCTTCAAGAGTACCATTTAAAAATGCAGTTGTAATATCAAAATGATGCACATTTACATTAATTTTTACAGCTAGAGCCATTAAAAATCTGATAGAGCTTTGGCGAGAAACAGGTGCAAAGGTTTTGCCAAAATCTACACCAGGTTTTTGATTAAAACCTTGAGCAACTTAGCCTAGCTTTTCTACGATTTAAAGACCCATCAGTATTATAGTATTATACTTATTTGACAACACAAATCTACTACCAATTATATTACAGTTCTCATGTCGATCAACTATTACCCATGTGTCATTTTTTAAAATACACTTTAGTTCTTCTCTCAGCCAATGCATTTTTCCATTCCCATGAGTTCGAAGAAGATAGCACTGAGTCACCTGGTATCTCGGCTGTCTGAACTGTATCACGATCCACTGTTTGATACTGCTTCCGAGGGCGTCCTTTTGAACTGGTATGAATCATCTTCGGTCGTCCTCTGCCATGCCTCTTTAAACTGCTGGTCACAGTCCTGTCAGCACTCGTATCTCCATTGACATCTTCAGATTCTTTGCAAACACCATCATCAGGGTTTAACTAGAGTAGTGGTACTTCAGTTTCGAAGAGAATATTCAGTTCCAACAATAATTAAACCAACAGGGCTGAATTCCACAACTTTTAAAGAAATGTGAGTGATACAGAATTTAAGTGTATGTGCATTGAAGAAAACAACAGCTCTGTATCTTAGAATGCAGGTGATTATATAAGAATAGCTTCCTTTATCAATCCCCACTTTGGTTTCATTTCTTTTGTGTTGTGAACTTATTTCTGAAAATTTATTTAATTTTAAAATATTTTTTAAGGTTTTAATCTAAATGTTTCTAAAATCTTTATAACCAAACTTTTAAAACCTCTCATCATGACCTTGAGAATATTCTCGAACTAAGTTGTCATTGGGAGTGATTATACCAAAAATTATTTTGTTGTAAATATTTCAGGCAATGAAAACTGATTTATATTTCACAATATGAACAAAATTACTAAAAACAAATTATTTAAAAGAAAAATGAATATTCTCGATTATTCTCAAATTTTTACATCCAGGAGAATATTTTCGTTCTCTGAGAATATTCTCACCTCACATCTCTATTCTTCGGAGTATCCAATGAATATACTTGGTTTCGCACGAGCTTCAAATTTACCTCTGTTATTATTGTTATTCCAAACATGCTTTGCAGCCGAATACTTTAAAATTGCTCACATTAAGAATTCAGCCATTCCAAATTTCAAATGGCATCTTGTAATCAAGAAGAATTGAAGGACATTTGTTTCTTATATAGTTTGTGGTTAATATGGCTTCAGCCCAAAAGGAAGCAGGCAACTTTGATTGAATCAAAGAACATCGAGCCATGTCTAACCTTGTACGATTTTTCCTCTCAGAAACTCCATTTTGCTCAGGAGTATTTTTAACATTCAATCTTCTAGTAATTCCTTCACTCTTCAAATAATTATTGAATTCCTCATTTAAATATTCCCCACCATTATCTGATTGCAGCACCTTCATTTTACAACCAGTTTTCTTTTCCATCAATACTTTAACCGATTTGAAAGCAGCAAGCACCTCGCTTTTATGTTTTAAAAATCCAACTTCACACCAACGTGAATGATTGTCAATGAAAGTTATGAAATAAGAAGCTTTACCTTTTGATTGTGTTCGCATAGGACCACAAATGTCCTAGTCGACGATCCCAAGCTTCTCTGAACATCTCATGGTGTAACGATGTGTTTACTTGCTTAGCCGTCGTTACATCCCAGATTCTATTTTTATCTTTCCCAACATAAAATTAGCATTTGCGAATGATAACAATGAAACAATTTTCTTTCCACTAATAAGATTTATTACAACATTAAAGTTTTTTAAATTTTTTTAGAAATTTTAACCAGTTAAAAGAAACATAAATACAAAAATTTTTTAGAGTTTTTAACTTTAGTAAATATTGCACATTAATTTGATAAGATCTCACCGATCTGTCAGTCAGTTAGACAGGATTCACATTTCCATTTCAGCGGCACCTTTCTCCTACTGCACGAGTGTTACCGGCGTGTGTCCCAGGTGGTTGAGCTCCGAGGCGGCATCAGCTCAACATTGCATGTAGGCGAGGCCCAGTGACTCGCCTACAGTGGCCAGCTCAGCTCGGCTCTTATGAGCGAGATCCCACGTGAACCATACAGGACCAAGTTTCCGGATGAAGAGAGGAGGTTGACGTCCAGGCGAGAGGACCAACACTCCACCACGCCCGTGCTATGGCTGACAGGAACAAGAGCCCGGTGGCCCTAAGCAGGGCCGCAACTAGATGCTTGGTCACCTGGGGCAAGTGCACATTTTGACGTCTCCTTATAATGTTGAAGGAGAGGTTTCAGAATGAAATTTACGCCGCCCCCCCTCTGGTCCAGCGCCCGGGGCACAAGACCTGCCTGCTCCCCCCTAGTTGCAGCCCTGGCCCTAAGCCGTTACGTCTAAACTTGATTAGACTGCCGGGTTACCAGAACATAGAGCCGTATGCCTATTCGGGGCAAAACGTCTTATTAAAACAGATCGCTGAGTGCATTTGTGTATTTTCCAATCTTAGCACACTACTTCACCAAACACCAACTCTGGCCATATCGCTATATTGCAATTTACTGCCATTAGTGAGATGGGTTGGAAGTGAAGGCGCTGTCTATCGGTGGTCGCCTCGAGTTCGTTAGGGAAAATATCTTATCTATATCCTCCCTTGGGTTCGAACCCGGGACCCAGACAACAACCTTCACAATGGTAGACGAGTATCTTACCACCATGCCACTCGGGCACATTCTTAGCACACTGGCGACCTTTTAAGGGAATCTTCCCATGCCAAGATTCAATCAGACATCTGGATCAGTAGCCCGTAAAAACTTAGTATATTCTAACAATAAAACCCATTTGCATATCATGCGGAATAAACTCTATTTCAACTTTTCACATATGGAAGTTGACAACTTAGAAAAAATAAATATGGCTGCCGATCAGCGACATTGATCGATCCCGGAAACAAAAAAAAGGTGAGACAATATAAAGTCCATAAAAATGACTAGAAATAAAACCACTTCCATGGGCGGCCTAAATGGTAATGTTACAACGGCACGATTCGGAAATGATACTCAGCTCAGCTTTCCTTCAATGCAGGTTTCACACACAAAATCGTCCGGAAAATTCACGTTGACCAAACCACTGACTACATCCCAATTCACAGCCCGCTCGATATCACAAACATTTAGATGACCCATTCTTTCATGCCATTTTGAGGGATCCACTTTCTCTCTAGTTCGCATGTCAAAAGATTCACTTCCTGTAGTTACCATTTCACTACTCTGTAGGAAATACAAGTCTCCGATTCTGTCGGCGATGATACGCATTTTGGAATTAGCATTCCATAAGATGTCTTTCTCCTTGCTGAAAGTCACATTAAAGTTTTTGTTGCAAACTTTCGCCATAGACATCAAATTCGTATGCAGGGTGAGAACATAAAACGCGCTTTCCATATAAGCTTTACCATCTTGACAGTTGATTTTTGTCTTCATATTCACCTCACCTTTTCCAAGTACTTGAGTATGTCCACTATCCGCCAGCTTCACGTTGCGTATCGTCAAAGTTTCCAAATTGCTAAATTTCTTCTGATCCTTGTACATGCCTCGTACAGCCACTATCCAAACACCATAGATGAGTTTCAATTGAGCCTATAGCATTACTTTCCAATTTATCTGTCACATCAGACCCACTGACGGTTTCGATGGCTCTTTTTTTATTATTATTATTCAAATAACACTCTGAAATTTTATGGCCTACCTTGTTACACTGGAAGCACCGAAACTGCTTTCTTTTCATGAACGATTTCTTCTTGGCATGTACCGAAAAAGCACCATCACTTTGATGTTGATTGCTAACACCACGTGCAACCAACTCTTCAGAAATTTTTATCTGTAACGTGTCTGGTTTCAACAGGTTGTCTTGTGATTCGATTGCACAATGAAAGTTCTCGAAGCTCTCCGGAAGACTATACAACAGCACGATAGTTAGCAAATCGTCATCAATATGTATGTCCAGTTCCTCGAGTCGATCAACAACATCAAAAAAGTCCGGCAGATGATCTTGAATATCTGATTCTGGTTTCATTTTTAGATGTAGTAACGACTTCCGAAGAGTTGCTTTACGAGCAGGACCTTTTAATAAATGGAGCAGGACTAATAAATGTCCTTGAGCTTCTGCTATATTTCCTTTTGCGGTTTTGCATTTCTTTACTTGCTTCAACTCTGATGACTGAATTGAAAGAATAATGTCTGCTTTTGCCTTTTCGTCACCATTTTCCCATCTTGAGAGTTCTGCTCCCTCAGTAGGTCATTATCCCGTGACGTATGTCTATTTGTTGTTTTTCACTAGTGAAGCTTTCATGTGTATTCACCATGTCTCGTAATTGCTTTTTCCTAGTGCTTCCAATCTTCCCAAATGTAACCGCCGCCATCTCTTTTGTCACCACGTTTTTCTTATCTCAAAAATGAATCCTCAGTTTTACCAAGGTCTATGGGCATGTGTCTGGTGCCCATAACCTCTCAACGTCTGTGAAAGAATCCGTAGATACACATCCTGTATAATATAAACATTTACTACACATAATAAAGTAAAGCGGGATTATAGCATAAAGATACAAACGTGTGTACTGCACGACAGCCAAATATTACTGCATGAGGGTGCTGAGCTCAATATGGAAATTGCATTCCATAACATCATATTTCAAAATATTTGCCTGTTTATTTGACTTGCTGCCCTGCTGACTTCTCAGAAAAGTGCAATAAATTCTGACGTAAGTGTTCACTTTGAAATTCCATAACTGGCTCAATGCGTCTCTTCGTATCTGTCAATCTAAAGACTATGGTTTTTATGTTGATAGTACACAAACAACACACACGTTTTCGCAATCTGAAAAAATTGAGTGGATTTAATAGTTGGAAATGATGCCCTGATGAGACAGGGCAGCAACTTCCTAATTGGGCTTTTGGTCACACCGAAACTATAAAAAGTTATTAATTTTTATTTTAACACTAGAACCGCAACACTTTCGGTATACCTAGAACCACGGACTGGGTCAAAGTGACCCAGACTGGAAGAAACAGTGTTTCGTAGCGAAAACAGGAATTTATTTTCGATTCCTGGGGTTTTTCCCCCTACTCTTATTCAATGTTGTTTAATTGCATATTCATAATGGAAAATTATATTTGTTTATGAATATAAAATGAGCTTCGAAATTAGCTATAAAATGATGTAATTCAGTAAAAATATGATTTAGTAAACATTATTTACTCTATTGAGTCCAAAAACATTTTTCAGTTATCCCATAATATGACAAAGATGTAAAATAAGCACATCAAATTAAGTATGAGAAAGTCTATAATATGATACTGTCTAATAAGAGTACTGATTTCTTACTGATAAGTGAAATTTATGATTATTGAGCAATTTTTTTTTTCATTATTCTTGCACATTTATCGCATGTTGAAGTTGTACAACCCATGCAAAAATTAACAGTTTTGTTTCCACATTTTTATGTTACCTGACATCAGACTCGTTTATTTTTATTTATTACTCTTATTATTATTATTTTGCTCGCTCACGAACAGTTACGTGATCAAGAGCACATGAACGTTTCCTTTTGTGCAAGGGCAACGCGTATGATGAATACAGCTCTTCAATAAGATTTTAGACGAACTGCTTTCAAAAAATAGTTCTGGTTTTCTGTACTGCTCTACAAAAAACAGGAATTTTTTATAGTGAGATCCAGGATGTTGTAGAAAACGTCTATAATGCCCCGAATATTTTCTGCATATTTGATCGCTACAACAACCATCGTTGCACTTTTGAATTGTAGTGTGAAATAGTTTGTGTGTGGGGAAGCTTTTTGGGACTACTACTGCCAATATCGACTGCCAGATGAAGTGTGCTAAATAATGAAAAGCTTAGATCGTTCTTTCCTTGATAAATTGTCATTGGCATCATTGTTCCATATAACTGTTGTTTCACTATCTTTATTGCATCAGATAATATTGCTCTTCGATATCGTCTCACCGTCTCTACTAAGCTCATATTTTTTGGCTTTTAGCATTTGAGCCAACTTCAGTGTACTGAAAAAAGCGTCAGTTGAAGTATTTCTGCCCTTGCTCTGAAATGGCTTGATCAGTTGCATCACTATGTGCTCTGAAAAAGAGATTCGTTGGACGCTGACACTTCCCAAGATTTGGAAATAAATTAAAAACGTATTTGGTGCAGGCCAGAATTTTATTATTTTTCTGTGACATCGTTTGTCTCCAGAAATTTCAACTACTCGTTTTTTCTAGAGTTAAACTTTTACACTCCCAAAATCTTTATTGAGTCCCATCAGAATTCCAGGTATTCAAGTTTATAAAGGAAAAAAATATTTAACTCTACTTGCCATTCCTCCATTGAAAAAAAGATAATCTGCTCTGATAATGAATTGGCCTTGACCTTGAAAGACCTTTATTCTTCACTATCTTCATCTATAAATAATTTTAGAAAGGGTAACCACTTCCAAAAAAATTCTACACCCCTTTTTTCCTATAGAATAGTACGTTGGGTCAAAATGACCCGAACCTCGGTTCTAGGTATAAGTGCTTATAACTCAGAAACACGAAATATGAAGATAATAAAATTTTCGTGAATTATTATTCATATGATATCATGAAAAGTCACGAAATTTGTTTAACATCTGCTAATAAGTTTTCGAGATAAATGAAAACGAAGTTTGATTTGGGTCAAATTGATCCACTCCGCGGTTCTAGTGTTAATAACCATACAACACCTTCTAATATGAATGACTTGTCTGGGTTCTACACGTTATTTGGATATTTTTCCTAATTGGAAGTATGTGATTTTAAGATCAGTGGTTTGCTAGTAAAATATATATCATATGTCCTGTTATCTACCTTGTATATTAAGCACAGTATGGATTGTTATGTGAAATGTGTTTAAGCCAACTTACACATTGCTCCGTTCTCCTGCGAGAGACCACATTATGAGCCAAAAGTCACTTAAAGGTAGCTTGTCATCCAATGAGACATCCGATTTTCATGATGTGCTTTCAATTTTAATCTTGAATTTATTGTCTTTTTTATTGTGTTGAATTTTGTTCATTTTGCTTCTTCATTATTTTCATAAAAATTAAAAATGCAATCATATTTATACTTCAAACAATATTTGAACAACTATCCTCTAATGAGAAAATGGGGAGGGGGGGGGGTTGTTGGGGGTAAGAAATTAATCATGATCGCAAGGGGCCCCAGGAATGAGAAATGGTTGAAAGGGGGCGGTGGGCAATAAATGGCAGGGTGTCTACCATCACAGAAAAGTCACGGGATGAGAAGAAGGTCATGGATGTCCCAAAAAAGTCACAAAATTTGAGTAAAGGTCACAGATTTTTTTTATGATTCTCCAGAGATTTTTTCCCCCAAAATCTGGGCTTTGGAGAAACTGTGGCATTCAATATTTTTTGCTCTCTCTCTCTGAAGTTTCTTTTCTACTTTTCTTTGCCCCGGAGGAATGAATGGAGGAGTAGGAACATAAATGAACAATGCCAATGTGTAGTCACCCCTTACATCAGGGGCATACCCTACCCAGGCCTCAGGGCTGCAGCCCTGTCAGCCCCCATCCTTGTGGAAGCCATGCGAAAAGACAGTTTTTCCCCCGTGAAGGAAGAAAGTTTTCCTTTTAGTAATTATCCATTTTTTTAAACTGCATCAATCTTTACTTAGCTAGAATGAATGATGATATTGTACAGTATATGCATGTGACCAAACGAGGCTGTTCAAGAGCAGACAAACATCTGACTCATTCGCCACTAATGGTGTTGCGACATAATATTTAGGCCGAATTTAAAAGAATATCAGTGTTTCTAAAAGTGTGCATTGTGGCAAGCTGAAAGTATTGATTAGTGCGTCTATTTATGTTTTTTTTTATCTTAGACCGACACCAAAGCATGACGCTATAGCAAATAATAAGCGTCTAATATCAGACTTCGAAAAATTTGAATAGGTAAAGGAATATGTGAAACCCATCCTTCAGAAGGGCCCTGGGTTCGTCTAGTCAAGGCCGTCGGGATGTTTTGCCTCTCAGTAAGAGGCAAAAAAAATTAACATCACGAAGGCCCTGGTCTAGTGCAATGTTTCTCAACTGCTGGGCCCTGACATCGGTCAAACCGGGCCGTGAGTGGTTTATTATTTCATTTTTTCCCATTAATCATGTGCATAGCCGGACCTCTTCCAATCAAGAAAAAGGAATTGACCAACCATGCCACGGGATTCGAAAAGTTGAGAACCACATCCTGCAGTAGGCCCCCTTAAGCTGAGATCTTGGACAGGCCCAGGCCAGATTTTTCATGGTCCCCGTATAGTGAATTGATAGTGTGAAAAAAAATTGAGCATTAGTTCGGGTACCCAAGCTGGAACCCTGTCAGCCCCCTACTATGCTTCCCTGTTCAAGTGAATAGGGCATTGACTGTCAGAATTGGAAAATTGGCCAGACTATGTTTGTACCTTTACACGATGGTTTAGGTTCTCATATATAAGAAACATTTCTTCTAATTTTTTTATTTTACCTGCGCCGATGTGTTTTGTCTGCATAGCCAGTCAATTTGTCACACTCAACTTGTCGTGCTCAACTCGTCGCGCCTCAATTTGTCGCAGTACAAATTTGTTGCAGTACAAGTTTGTCGCGGTACAAATTTATCGCAGCTCCAATTCGTTGCAAGTACAATAAAAACGGCGTCTTGACCGCAGCAAAAAATTGCTACCACAGGGAGTCCCCCATCTAGGGGTTAGCGCACCAATCTCTCGATGAGTATAAAGAACAAGCCTTCCATTCGGAATCAGCAATAAATTGTAGGTCCCGGTCTAATTAGCCCTTGTGTGTTCAAAATGGCCGTGGTACTACAATAATGATCAAACCAATTCGACGCAGTACAAATTTGTCGCAGCTCCAATCAGTAGCTGTACAGGTTGCTGTATCATTAAATTTAAAAAAATTTAAAATTTTGAAAAAAAATTGAGTTTTTTTATTGTGATTAGAGGGATTGTCCCCCCCCCCCCAACCCATCATTGTGAAGCTCAACATTCAGCACTGAGAGACTTCATGCCAATGTTGGCATGTCATTGACATCTTCATCATTCTCTGTGCAAAGCTTGAAGGATTAAAATAATTGATTTCTTATCAAATATTTCCATTTTGTAAATTAACCTGCGTTCCCCCTTTCATTAAGACTCCCTTTTTTTTTAACCAAAACCCCTAGGTGGTTGCTACTCACAGTTTGAAAGGTATAAAAAAACAGTCCAGCATGGTTCACTATGTCAAATGAGAAAAGGTCACAGAAAAGTCACAGAATTTCGCTTTTGGTATTTGGTAGACGACCTGAATGGTTGAGAACCACTGATTTGAAGTAAACAACGCTGCATATAACTTCCTCTTAGTTCCTTTTATTCCTTTTTGTTGCATGTGAACATATATAGAATGCATAGGTAAACAGCATTAAATGTGGATATTTAATGCTGTTTTTTCCAAACTTTCTTCCGTTTTTCAAACTGGAATAGCAGAGTGAATATTGCACATAGAAACGTGGAATTTTTTTTTGCATCAGGAGAGATGGGGCAACTTTCTGATTACGTTTTTGGGCACAGGATGTTCATATAAAAAGTTAAAAATGTTATTTTAGTAAGTATACAATCCCTTGCAACATGAATGATATATCTGAGTACTACACATTATTTGGATACTTTTTCTAATTGGAAGTATGTCTCTGAGATCCACAGTTCATCAGTAAAATGTGTCATGCGCCCTGTTATCTATCCACCCTGTATATAGTTAAACACTTTTTATTTTCATTTTTTAGCATCAGAATATCATATATCATAACCATATGCCTGTGGCCACCATGATTTACTAATTTATACCTGTATAGGAAGTTTACATCGACTCTTATTTTTATTATGAATTTTTTTTTTCTTTTCTTACATAATGTTTTTTTTAAATTATAATCTATATGTGTTTTTTACATGTCATATTAAGTTGTGAATGCCAGTAAGGGCAAAATAGCTCTCCTTGGTATTTTCTCTGTATACAGTGTTTCTTAACTCATAAAATATTGTTTGTTAACTCTTTCTTTGGCCCTGTTGCTCTCAAGCAACATTAGTTTCTTTTATTTTTTTTTGGCCATTTTATATTTTGGGCTTGTTTTGACATTGGTGCTTCTGAGCAACTCTTAAACATTCAATGTTTACTTGTGAGCTGTTCATGAAGTTTCCATAATTACCAGTAAGATGGCTCAAAGGTACACGTATCTCCTATTTCTTGACAAGCCAAGCAGAATAATTTTCAACCCTTGCATTTTGGAAGGAAATATCATGTATGGAAGAGCCATGTTGCTGTGCTTTCTTTAACAATAATGGAAAAGTTTAAGTTTGCAAACAATAACATTTTTATACTACAGTGAAATCTTCATACAACGATACTCTGCAGACGAAAAAATACTATTATAGAGACGTTATTGTTATATCAAGAGGTAGCATCATCATCAGATAACACAAAAGTTATACTGTTGTTGGCATCTCTTCTGAATTGGCGTTTTTAATACCACCTAAAATGCATTTATGAGTATTTATTTGTGACAAAAAAATCTAATTGAAAAGTTTATGAATGATATTCAGTTAGCTGTTTCATCCTGTAAAGCAGTTTCTTTCACAACACTTTTTGTACTACACACAAAGTTGCTTCGTGGCAACTTCATTAACACTTTCAAAGGGTAGATAGCGCATAATACTAATGTTACTAAACATCCTCAAAAGAACAAAAACTGGTTAGGAATTCAAAAATATCTTGAAGGTAATTTTGAGCAAAGTATAAAAAATGTCGTTGTAGCAGTTTCAAAATTTCAAGAAATATTCTTATAGAGGGATTTATCAAAGAAAGGATATTTTTATGTCAAGAAGAGTTAAACACATTAGACTATAAGCAATTCAAACAAGATTCGAAAAAATATCTTTGTAGATGGAGTTATTGTAGCAAGGTTTCATTGTATTCAAATCTATGTAAATCAAATAAATACAGTGAAATAAATACAATAAAATGCAACATCAACAAATGATACAGTGCATCCCCAAAGCAGAATGTGCCAAAATCTGCGACGTACGTCGCAGAACAATTAGCGCTACTGCAGAACAATTCGGAAGAATTTTAAGAAAAAGTGCAAAAAACACTATTACATGTATGGGGATTTTTACTGCAGAACATTTCCAGTCAGCTGAGGGCTCGTTGCAGAACAGTGCTAAACATTCTGCTTTGGGGCAGTGCATAACAAATAAATGCAGTGAAATGCAACATCCCATAATTTTTTAAATGTTGACAAAAAAAATTTTTTTGTCACATAATAGCATTCAGGGTACCTCATTTGCTTAATATTACCCCTCAAAAATTTTCTCCTCTAAATGTTTCAGTGTTTGTCAATTAAATGGTTAAATGATAGTACACATTGTTTTTAACAAGTGTGTATTTTTTGAGTAACTTAATGTTGATTTTGTTTTAGCTGCTTCAATACCTTATGAACCTGTTGGCGCTGTTGATATAAGTTCTGTGGTGAATGAAATATACTGTCATAATTTTGGAAAAATGAATTATTTTCAAAGAAATATACAAGTGAGTATTTTAAGTTTGAGATCTTGTTGCTTGGTGTGTTTTGGTGTTTGAAAAATCTCCAAAAATTGACATGCCTAACTGGGTATATAACTTTCAATACTGGAAAATATTACTAAATACCCTATTATTAATATAATGATTTTTTTTTTGCTTCCATCATTTACAAAAAGGACACATTTAAAAATTATACATATTTCATGTAACTACTTTAATTTAAATGAATAAACATGAAATGGAACATACACAAAGTAGGTGCTACTTAGGCAGCATCATGGGTGAACTGCTGAGAACACATACAATTGCAATCTACATAAATTGAGTCAAATATGAATTCATGCATAACGACATGCAAAAGAAATAACTTATTACTTTCATATACAGCCATGCTGTATGTGAAAATGACTGTAAAATATAGAATGTTCGATTTTCATCAAATTTGGGTACCAGAGGACCATTTATGGACCATTTAACCATCATCACAATTGATCACATTTTAAATGCTTAATATTTTAATATATGGTGAAACTCTTGAACATCATTGACCAAGGGACTGGAGACAAGTATCCTTATACAGGATTTATTGTTATTGATGGAATATATTAGCTATGTGAGAAGTGTGCCAGGACGGGAATAACATTGTTATATAGGCAATTATAGCTATAGAGGGTATCATTATACAGGGTGTGCAAAAAATCTGTAAAAACTTTAAAAATGAATAAAAATCAGAAAAATAACCGAAATAAACAGTTTGCAGGGTTAGCATCACTAGGTCATGAGCATTTTTTTAACATAGGAAAAAAATAACAAAAAACAGCCAATAGGTGGCGATGGTATGAGTGACTTCTGTGGAAATATGCAGATGAGACAATTATAAGAACTTGCACTCCTAATCCACAAGGATTATTTATTTATTTTTTGTTTTGTTTATTTCCAGAGGCAGCATAGTCATTTGTGAAGATATGTTAGAGTTTTAGTGTTTTTTATATTTTTATTTAAGTTAATTACATAAATTGAAATACTAAATAATTAATAGTGGTTAATAATTAAAAAAACTTTTTTTGCAGTCATTCAGTGCCGAAGAAATCGATAAACTTGCTCCTGATATTGTCACAATGTCTCCTCCTTGTCAGCCTTATACACGGTTAGTATCTACTTACACAAATTAGAATAATTTGGGAATTCACTCTGACCCTGCCCTAATAAACAGCCGGAGTATATTCCCAGGTAGCACAAAGATATAGATCTATATCATAAAATTTAAGTTTCCAATATTGATCTATATCGGGCCACGATATCATTCTAGCTAAAAAAGGCAGTAAGAGATAAATAGATCTATATTGTAAATGTGATATATGCAAATACTTCAACTTTTGGACGATAGATGGTGCCCTTTCAGAAGAAATAAAAAAGTCTGTAGCTTTCCTGTGGGTGGGTTTGAACCCATGCACTCCCTGAACTCTTCCCATATCTGACTTTAACTTACCATGACAGCACTGTCTTTAAACTGCTATTATAACATTAATGTGCAAGTAATGGTTTTTTACTTGTATGTTTTTTACTTAGTATATCAAATCAGGTCAAATTTATTCATTTTCATATATACACAAAAATTACAAAAGAAAAAAATGTGAGAAATATTTATCATCTAGAGGCAGATAATTGAAAAAATCATATTATAATTAAGGAAATTATATATAATACAAAAATATATAACATAAAATATAATAATAAAATTAATAACATAAAATTATAATTGATGAAATGATTTTGGCGCTCTCTGACAATAGAAATGACGTGAATTTGATTCCCTGCAAGGGCATTAGAATTTTCTTTTTCATAAATATATCTTCGCATCAGCCAGCTGTTAAAACCTTTGTATGAGCTTGATTTATCAACATAATATGTATCTGATATATTCTGTCAGGTTCACAATATAGATCTATATCATGTTTAGGATATGCCCCAAAGCAGAATATTTAGCACTGTTCTGTGACAGTCCTCAGCTAACTGGAAATGTTCTGCGTTAAAAATCCCCATTCATGTAATAGTGTTTTTTGCACTTTTTCTTAAAATTCTTACAAATTGTTCTGCAGTAGTGGTAATTGTTTTGCGACATATGTCACAGATTTTGACACATTCTGCTTTGGGGAGGGTATGGATCTATGTCTTCCATGATGGATCTATATCAGGTCTATATTGTGAATCTGATGTAGATCTATGTATTTCAAACTATATTAAAATAATTTATTGTCCCAATTTGTTGTCTTTCAAAGCAAAGAATATTCACATGGAATCAAATACATATTTGACTGAAAAATTAAAGACTTGATCAATTAATATCATAATTAATTTGCATCATATAGGACGAGATTGTACTATATCATAGTTATGACATCTGATATTTCTCTGACATTTCGATATATAGTGATATGGTCTAGATATTGTACTATGTTGTTGTGCTACTGGGGTTAGAGCCTTTCGCAGAAAGTAATAAAAATTAGAACCTCCTCTTTATAATTTTATGCTCTCGCTACTGAACTAGTGATCTCTCACTTAGGCTCAGTGCAATAGCCCAATAGGGTGCTTTCCATCACGAAAAAGTTATGAAGTCACAGAAAGGTCACAAAAGGAGAAGCTCACAGAAGTCCTGAAAAAATCACAAAATTCGAGTGAATGTAACAGATTTTTCATGATTTTTGAGAGACCTTTTTTCCGAAAATCTAGGCTTTGGAAGCTGTGACATTCAATATATTTTTTTCTTCCTCCAAATATTTTTTTTTTCAGGGGGATGGATGGATAAGTAACAAAAAAGAACTATTATCTGTCAATGTGTAGCCAACATTGGGAACAGACATTATGGGTAGAGACAAAAAAGCAGTTTAGCTTGATAGGCAAAAACAGAACTTTCTTTACTTGACCAGACATTTCAACATCTGTAATATTTGCCTAAAGCAGCTGTAATATTCTCAAAATCATATGATATTTTTCTTGGAGGAAGTGGGGTGGGACTGTAAGAGACTAAGGGACACCTAAAGAACATAATTGGTTTCCATATGAGAAAGGGTACTGACTTTTTTTCTGGGGAAGGAAGAAAGTTAAGTTTTTTAATTACAATTTTTTTTTTTTTTTTTTGAAATCATGTCAATCTTTGCTGACTATATAGAGTAATGACAAAATCGTATATGCATGTGATGGAAGAAGAGTTCGAGAGAAGACAAACATCTGGTTGGTGATTGAATTGATGAATTAGTCACTATTAATAGTGTTGCAACAAAACATTTGAGTCAAATTTAAATGAATATAGTGTCAAGCTTGCGATCCAGCATAAACCAGAGCATTACGGTAGAGAAAGGGTCGCAACTAGATGCTTGGTTAGCTGGGTTGGTGAACACCATGGTGTCTACCATCACAGAAAAGTCACGAAGTCCCTCTACAAGTCACTGAATGAGAAAAGGTCACAGAAGTCCCAAAAAGTCTCAAAATTTGAGTGAAGGTCACAGATTTTTTGATTCTCCAGCGATTTTTTTCCCTGTAAAATCTAGGCTTTTGAGAAGCTGTGGCATTCAATATTTTTTTCCTCTCTCAGGTTTCTTTTCTCCTTCTTTTGCCCTGGAGGAATTGATGGGTGAGTAGCAACAGACAAGAAACAATGTCAATGTGTAGCCACCTTACATTGGGGAAGACATTATATGGGTGGGGCAAAAAAGCTATTTAGCCTGAATGAACAAAAAAGAACTTTTCTTTCTTTGCTTGTCCTTCCCTTTCAACATCTGTAATATTCCCCTAAAGCAGTGTTCTCAGGATCACCTGATATTTCCTGGGGGGGGGGGGGGGGGTTGACTGTAAAGGACTACAGCAGTAGGGAGTCCTCTTGGGAACAATACAGTTGATTCCCATTTTAATGAAAGCTTTTCTAATTTCCAGATAAGTTTAAATAAGAACAATGTAAAAGTATAGAATTAAGTTAAAAAACAAAATTTCGTTATAACAGGATTCGACTGTATTGGTTTTCCGTAGAAAGGATATGACCGTCCCTCCATCATGAAGCATGGCCCATAGGCCAGAGTTTTCACAGGGTGGGGGCTAGGTAGCAAATTTATAACATGAAAAAAAAAAAACAATGGATGGTAATCATCCCGAGCCTAAGAGCTAAAGCCCTGTGGAAATGAAGAATTGCAAATAAACAAAGTTGAACGTCATTAGATGGTTTAACTTAACACATTTTACCGCTTTACATAAAGCGTGTATTGGGTCTCATTAAAAGTAAATTTTAACAATTTCATCCGATAACGAGAAATTTGGTCTAAGTGAAATAATTTCCTCAGTAACAAGATTTAACTCTGATAGAGAAATTTGCTTTCTGTTTATGCTGTGAGACAGTACTTCCAGGGCCACAACTAGATGCTTGGTCACCCGGGGCAAGCACACATTTTGACGCCCCTTGTAATGTTGAAGGAGAGGTTTCAGAATGAAATTTGCACCCACTCGGGTCTAGCACCCGGGGCATGAGACCCGCCTGCTTCCCCCTAGTTGTGGCCCTGAGTACTTCCCATGGGTGGAGATATATGGGAGCATGAAGGGGTTGCAGCTCCTTCCCCCTTAGCATCAAGGATTTGTACGGTAGATCAAAAAATATATATGTATTAGCATCATGGCCCACCAAAAGTTTCGAAGGAGTGAAATTTATTTCTTATCAAATTTTTATTTTGTAAATTCACTCACGTTCCCCCTTTCATTAAGACCCCCCATATTTTATTAACCCAAACTCCCCTAGGTGGTCACTACTCACAGTTTGGGAACCACTGATATAAGAAAAATAAACTAAATAATCCAGCATGGTTCATTTTATCAAATGAGAAAAGGTCACAGTAAAGTCACTGAATTTTTTGCTTTTGGTATATGGTAGACACCCTGAACATGCATTTTGGTGCCACCTTGCAATGTTGAAGGAGAAGTTAAAGGATAAAGTTGTGGCCTCTTTGGTCTGGCGCCAGGGGCAATAGATCTACCATCTTTCCTCTAGTTACGGCTCTAAGTCGAGCAAATAACAAGTGCCTAATATTGAACTTCGAAAAATAGGAATAGTATAAGGAATATGTGAAATCCATCCTCTGGAAGGGCCCTTGGTTGATCTTATGGCTCCCAAGTCCTGCAGTAGGATCCCTACACTAAGAACTTTAGCAGGCCCTGGCCAGATTTTTCACTGACCCTGTATAGTGAATTTAACATGTAGGGAAATTTTTTTTTGCCCCCTTCCTTCCCTTGGTCTGTACCCCTGTCAGCCCCACCCTTGTGGGGATCATGGTTTTGAATCCATGAAATTGAAAATAATTAGTTACAGAGCAGACCAGCAGAGAATTTCGATGAGCAAGGACAAATTTTGATTTCTTCACATTTTTACTGTGTTTGTCTTAGCTTCTGTGCTTTGATGGCTTTACCTATTACTCCATTGAAGGGAAGTGACAGAAAAGTGATGCAAATGATAATCTTCAGGGTACGGACATAGTGCAGGCAGGTTTTCCGATTCTGACAGTCAGAGTCAATCGGAGTGTGAAAATGAGTGCAGCCAAAAATCTGCTTGTGGTGTGCATACCCTCTACTGTGTTCTCCTGTGTGGGTGAATAATGGTGTGCTGACTATCGGAATTGGGAAATTTGCCCTCGTTATGTTCATAACCTCTCACAATGGTTTCGCTCTCATAAGCAACACGTTCTCTCTCATTTCTTTATTTGTGTCAATCTGTTTTGTCTGTACGTTGTAATGCAATCTGTAAAGAAATCTCTTATTGATGCACATTCTATTTAGACAGTGTTTTCTTCTGGCGATGTGTATAGATTCAGGCTGCAAACTGTTGATTGCCGAACCAATAAAATAAACTGCTTGATCACTCGCACCTCACTCTGTTCAATGTTGTTCTAAGCTCTTTGAGCCCACTATTGTTATGCGCTGCAACACTTTGTAATGCAATGTAGCTGGTGTGGACAAGACAAAGATCAATAGTGTGTTTACTAGTATTTGCATGTGCAGGACACGTTTCTCAACGTGTTCCGGTGTGTTCACAGAGCTTGTTTTGAAAAGTTTCATCATGGGTGCCAAAAAAGCTCCGATACAATGAAAACATTGGTAGAGGGGGTCTAGGGCTACCAGACATCCATATATATGACCCACAATGACGTATTCAGGATGGGTTGCGTTAATTATTTCTGAATTACTAAGGACTTAGGCAACCTCACAGAGCTGCTTGGAGGGCATAAATGTATTCAAGGTGGGGGAGGGGCAACAAATTGTATATTAAAAATTGTATTATTGGCATAGATAGGAGGGCCAAGAGGGGAAGAATGTCCCCTCCTGAGAATACTGTATCCGCTTATGTTTTTTGGGGGGGGGGGGGGGCTTATGTGGCCTTAGCCAACACCTTCTAAAGCAGAAAGCCTTCGCTCGCAATATTTTTGATGCCATGACGTCATCATGTTCTGGCCTTCTTCCCTGACAGAAGTTGCTTGTCCCTGATAATCGCCATATTGACAGCTGTTAGCACGCATGTCCATGCAGTTTTTTAATGATTAAGTTCTAGTTTAAATGTTTATTTTATTCATTTCTTGGCAAGGTAATAAACAATATCGCCCAAGTCCTTTAAAAAGAATAGTTGAAAAAAACAACAGCTAATCCGGCCGCCAGCGAACTTTGTTTTGGGTGAAGGAAGTATATCCTAGCCTATCTGTACAGCTGCATATAAAATCAGGTGAGTTCATTTTTTACTATTACATGAAATGCATTGATGAATATTCTGTAATATTATTGCAAACATCATTAATCTTATAATCCAAACTTCCATAAACTCAGTATTATACATAGGAGTAGAGCTTTATTAAGTTAATTGATAATATTGGTGCTGTGCTATTAGAATCATTTTTTAATGTTATCCTTCAACATAAGAAATTTTTAACAAATAAACAGTTGGAGGGAATTTAGAATAATTACAGAAAATATATTTCATGCCCCACCCTCTTCCTCGCATCTTGGAGCCAGGCTTCTTTGATAAAATTTTTGGTGGATCCCACACCAATATTTCTCACAGAGGCCTTACATGTAATTTCAAATAATTACATGAAAGGAAATATTTTATTTCATGGTCCCCTCCTTCTCTTGAAACTGGATCCCTTGCTAAGATCTGTGGAGGGCCACCTGCTAGGATCAAATTAATAAAAATCTCAAATTTTTTTAATGTTATAATTTCAACTAAATACATTCACAAATTTTAAAAAAATGCAAAGTCAAATGATGCTTTTATTTCATGTCAATAGGTGTGCATGACTTGACAGTATCATATAGGATCATGTGAATTTGCTGAATACCTAAGAAGAGAGAGGACTGGAACTTTCATCATTGGTTGGTGGTTATAATTGATGCAGCTAAATCGGCCCGTCATTTAGGGGGGGGGGGGCAGGTCCCCCCCAGGGGCTTTTGAACATACACTAAAAATGGTATATATATATACACACATTGAGTACATGTGCTTTGCCCCACCCCCCCCCGGAAAAAGGTGAAATGACGGCCCTGCAGCTAATCTAGCAATCCATTGCCCAAGCGACAGTCTTGACTGAGATGTCTTCCATGGGACTTGCCTCGTGCCATCTTGCAAAACAGTCCACAGGTGAACTGATTTGATAGAGGAAAAGGACCAACCAAGTGAAGATGTGTGTGGACAGTTACCTTTTTCTGAAGCATTTTGATTAGATATAATAAACAATGAAGTAGCACATTTGAAATACAGAGAGGTGAACAGCATTTTGCCACATCCAAGTATCTAATGAGAGTCTTTTGGTAGACTATTTGTGCTTGTGTTTTATGCTTAGGCAGATGATGCAACATTGGATGTAGAATACAATTGACCACTACAGGTGCTTTCTTATCATCAGATTTCACTCACAGGAGTGGAAAATCTGCTACAATTGCTACAATTTCCGACGTCTGCTACATTCTACTACAATTTTGACAATTTCCCTCTTGTTTGCTACATTCTGCTACAAAAACACCGAAATTCTTGATTCTGCACCATCTTGTACCAAAAACAAAATTTTCCCTTAAGAAACTTTGAAGTTGCATCACAATAAAAGCTTACTATTTGATGATGATGACATAATTTGTCCTCCTTGCAATTTTGTTTCTTGGGGCTGCAAATGAAATTTGCTTGAGGCCCCCCACCCCAGGATTCTGCGCCTAGGCTGCCGACAATGTACAAAATGGGTCAGACTACGCAAATTGCCGCTCATCCACAAAACAACAAAAAAAAAAAAACCTTCAATCACTGTTTCCCGCTATTTTTTCCAAAAAAAAAGTAGACTCCTTTGATTTATTTTCACAAAAAATTACATCCGAGTAACATCTGTGTTCACTCTCTATGTTTAACTGATTTGTGATTGCTCCACATATTTTATTTTCCACCATCATTTATTTTCAGTCTCTCGTTTTGCTTCCAAGTTTTCTATTATTAATTTTCTACTATTCTTTCTCTTGATATGTCATTTCCTTTTACGCCATTTACCAGCATGTTTAGTGTTCAATGAAAAATGGTTTCCAGCTGCGCATTAATTAAAATTACTTTGTCTATAGACCATGGTTGGGGTTGGTTTGAAGGTATTTGATGTAAGATTCCAGCAAAACTTATTTAGGCAGAAAAACAGAAGTTAACGAAAATTCACAAAACTTTTCTTTGGGTATGTGGTAGACACTCTGATAATGAAAATAATATGGTAACAAGCTAGCATCCCTCACATCTTCAGTGATCATTTTTCTCACGTCATCATATTCTGCATACCAAGGCTAATTGTATTGGGATCTACAGTTAATAGCCGTTTCCAAAACAGACACAGTTCCAGAGAACAGTGATCACCTCTTTCAAGATCTGAATACTATGAGAAACATTGGTCTGTATCATAAAATACGAGATGATCTAACAAACCTATAAAATAAATCGCCCTGGACCTGTCCCTTTTTTTAACGGTCATCCCACACAGGCTACAGTGCTTTGAGATAGAGCAGTTATACCGACAGCTAGGGGCTTCTACATCTGGGAATGTGGTTTTCCTAGGTCAATATTTTCTATGGACACCCGGGTCAATATTTTCTATGGACACCCGGGTCAAGATTTTTCATGGGTCCCTTTATTAAAAAAAATATATAATAGCCCCTGTACAATCATGTGAGGGAGATGGGAAGGCTTGAGACAAAATTCTCACCCGTGCAAGACATCATTTTGGTGCTTGTCTGGCATATAAGCCGCATGAGTAAAATAATCTGGGGGAAACTTGCAGATTTTTATATGCCATGAGTAATATGGTGAGAGATAACATAGACAGTTTAGTCATTAAAGCTCTTATCCTGGGCTTTATATTCACTTACTTCATAAACTTACACATATTTATTGTATACTATCTGTGTTGTGTTCCAGCTCTATGAAATGAATCAGAAATTACAATGGTTTCTGCAAATTATTCTATCCAATACAGTCATAGTTTGAAATTTGCAGAAAAAGTTTTCATTTTCATTCTCATTTTTGATTTGGAAGATACACTCGCTTGTAAAATTATGGAAATTAGCACATTATGTGGAATTTTTGAAAAACTAGTGGACAGATTTTAATGAAATTTGGTACGAATACACAGTTATATAACAGAGAAAGAGACGTACTATACAAAAGTCATAGTACGCACGTATGATTGTCAGTAAAGCTCATCATTGCAGGAATGTCCAAAATCCATGTTGCAAGATCGAACCAAAAAGAAGTAAGATCAAACGTTCAAAAATGCTTGAAACTGAAGAGAACAAAAGCACTGCTCAGACTTGCATCAGTGGCAAAAACAAGAAAAATAATTACCTTTCTAATGAGTGTTTCAAGCCTTTTTAGTGATTTTTTTTAAATTAGTGATTACAGTCAAACCTTGTTAGTGTATTACCTGGTTAACACGTCACTCTGCTTACCGGGTCACTTTTTGGTACTCCAAATTGGAATTGGCACAGCTATGGCTTACTCCGCTTAACGAGTCACTCTGCTTACTAAGTCATATTTTTGCTCTCCCAAGAGTGACTCATTAATGAGGTTTGACTGTATTACCAAGTCTACAAGCTAAATCTAAAAAACATTCATTCTCAAATTATTTTTCAAATCTGAAATACCATATGTTAAAAGCCTCTCATTTGTTGATATTGTAGAGAATGTAAAAATATATATAAATATATATATCAAGAAGTCTCTCAAAAAATTTTTTATGATTTAAAAATTAAAAAAAAAAAATTATTTCTTCTAGTGGAAATCTCGATGTATTTTGTACCTTGGGGGAGGGGACACCTTCTTCTTCTGAGCAGAGATAACAATGTTTTTTGAAGCAAAAAGTAATCCTGTGTATGCTACCGCATATATGTATAGGCCTATAAAAACTATTTTATTTACTGCCAAAATTTTAAAGAGCTACAAAAATCAAATTTTCATTTTCCACACCTGCACTCAGTAAATGTGAGTGATCTCATTGTAGCTTTTTTGCCCCACTTATAATGTAGGGTGGCTACATATTAAAATTGTTCTTTTCTGTTGCTACTCACCCATCCATCCCTCCGGGGCAAAAAAAAAAATGAATAGAATCTGAGAGAGAAGAAAAATATTGAATGCCAATTTTCTCCAAAGCCTAAATTTTAGGGAAAAAATTAAAAAAAAATCTCTGGAGAATCAAAAAAATCTGTGACCTTCACTCAAATTTTGTTACTTTTTTGGGACTTCCGTGACCTTTTTCTCATTTTTTGACTATTCCGTGACTTCATGACTTTCTCGTGATGGTAGACACCCTGCTATTTGGGCTTGTTTTATGCTTAGGCAGATGATGCAACATTTTATGTAAAATACAATCTGTCACTACAGGTGCATTCTTATCACCAGATTTCACTCAGTCAATGTGAGTGCATATGTAGTCCTGCATATTTTGAAAGTACAGTTGAAATCCATAATATCACCCCCCCCCCCCCCCCCCCACTGTAGTGACAACCCTGCTTACCGCCAGAAATGTTCAGTGAAGAGATCTTCCATATAGGGATTATAATGTGTGAAAACCCATTATATCGCTGTTGTTTGGATGTATTAAGTATGTATCATACAAAGTCTCTGTGTCATTTTCCAAGAAAATTTCCACAGCATCTCTTCTCCCATCATTTTTTTTTTCTCTGAAAGGAATTGAAAGATGTTCTTTAACATCGGAGAAACAGGAAATTTGTGAAAAAAGCAATGCCACCATTGTGTGTGTTTTCCTTTGTTTCTGTACTTATAAAATGCATCGCTAAATTTATGTAGAACTCAAATAGTTTCAGAGGTAAGTGTAAAATATGTATCTCTTGAGTTTTATATCAAGAAATATTCAAGTAATATTATAGTTTTTAAAATTTTCTGAATTTTCTGAATGCGTGTAAAATAGGTTATTTTATTTTTGGAATAATGCTAGTAAGACAAAGATACAGTATTTCATTATAAACATGTAAATTTATGTAATGAAGCCTTTCCGAAACGCTATTCCAACCACGATCTGATATGACACAAAAATTCTTAGGGATGGGTGGTGCCGTTACAATGGGCTCGACTGTATTATGTTAAAAAAATGTTTCCATATAAATTAACAAATTTCTTTGACTTTATTAACGTATTAGAAATATTTCAAAAGGCAAGATTTCAACCATACATAAATTCTTCACATAAAACAACTTAAAATATTCATGTGATTATTATATTATTGATATCAACATAAGAGTAGTGTATAATCATAGAGTATTAAATAGAATTTTTCCCCATGTCTATATAAATTTGGTCAGATACATATTTTTTGCCTGTCTTGAACATAGATAGCTCATTCTCAAAATTGATTCAGGTTTCGATGTTATTGGCTTTAATTTTGTAGCCATCACAACAGATAATTTTATTAAATAGCAAAAACAGTGGGTTTGTCCACTAGTCCCCATAAAAATTTCCATGTCCATCCTCGCCCTTCAATAGGGCCAGGCCATTTTTTTTCCAGATAGTGCATCTGATTAAAAATATCAGAAAATCTGGCCATATCAAAAAATAGTGTTTTTTCCCCCAAATAGAATTTTGCCCTCCTGTAAATTTTGAGATATTCATGTTTTGCCCTTCTTGAACATAGATCACACATTGCTTCATAATATAATTCTCAAAATTAATCTACGTTTGTCAATGATGTGTACAGAAGGTGCATTTTCGAAAGACTCGCCATGCGTTATGATAAACAACTTTGGGTTCTTTAGAAATTACAAAATACTGTGTTCATGAATTTTGTTTTCCATGTTTTAACTGGAAAGTATATACAAATATTAAGTTAATAATTTAATAGCCAGGTTTGGGAAATATAGACAGTACTTACAATATTTCTTTGAGATAAGTTTTAGATTGTGGGGGGAATTATGTGGAATCTTTTCAAACATATTTTCAAAGAACCTTCAAATAAAAATGTACTTTTAAAAGAAAAGTTATAAATAGTTTAAAAAATTTGATGAAAAAAGGAGCTGGTGACATTTTCAAAAAAGCACTATTTTTGAAATAGATTTTTACTACTTGAATCACATCTTAGCATAGAATAGTATTCATCTGTGTATGAATGAGAATCGTACAGTCATGCATATCCAACCCATAGTGGAAGAAGCAAAGCAAAGTACATTTGTTTATTCATTCACTATTTTTTCTTCCTTTTAATAAAATATGTGTTACATGAAAAGTGTTTCTTTGTTTCTTTTACATATTTATTTATTTTTATAAATGACTGGAAATATATATTGCATGTGCCTATCTTAATGAAAATTAAAGGATATTATATAGTTGAATTAGTCTCAATTTTCTTTTGGTATTCAGTGGATATTTTTTTTGGTTAAATCAACAGAAATGTGAAGTTCTGAAAAATTAATGCTCTTGGGGAGGTCAAAAGGTAATTTTTTCAAATATTAAGTTTTTATTAAAAACTCTGGCCCTAATTGATACTTGAAAATAATGTTGAATTGTAAGTATAAACTCATCTATTCCAGTGCTCAATTCTTTACTAAATCAACCTCTTTTTCTATAACATTAGGAAAAAATATAATAGCAATGTGGAGCAAATGCATGACATATCAGCGTTACAGTGTGTGTGTGTGTTGCTCGTTTGTGGTGCTACTGGAAAACAATCTTACAGGGAAGACGGGTTTTGAGGATGTATGTCGATGACGTTGCAAATCTCTGGGTGAGGCTTTCTGCTTTAGAAGATGTTGCCTTAGCCCTTTCGTTTTAATTTGTATGGGGTGTTGTGTTCAAATATATAGAACTTGATCTTATCTAAGTACTTTAAATGATCAGTCTGGTGGTTAACCAAAAGTAACATAATTGATGCAGATGTGAGAAGGATTTTAAAACTATTCAAAATCATTAATTTTATTGATTATTCTATAATAAATAGCTGGGATGACCGCCTGATAGCTGAGGTGGCTATAAAGTGGTGTAGCCAGGTTTTTGTCGATGGGCGAGCAAAATTACAAAGGTGCCTTTTTTCTGTTCCTTTTTAGGCATAAATTTCAAATTCATTGAAAGTACTTTTCATAAAAAATTCAAACTAAATTTATTCTCTATTTTTACATTTCTTTTTATTCAAATTAACTACACACATTAATTCTTTTCAATTGATTTAGTTTATTTTTTAACTTGTTTAGGTATATTCACGACAGATGCTTATGTAAATTGTGTAACCTTATAAATTTCAAGCAATTTTTCTACTATAAAATTTGAAAACTTTTCTCTAAATTCGTTATAAAAATTTATATTTGTGAACCTATCATTTGAATAAATGAACAGTACAGCACTGCAAAAAAAGCACAATGAAAACTTCCAACGTAATTCACTGCGTTCTTAGAAAACTGTACGGTACATCACTAGTCATGTGCACCTTGCTGGCTGATTCAAAACACAATATATTCAGCAGGTACTTCATTGATTAGTCGCTGACATTTACACATGTCAGTTACTTCGTTCATTTCTGAGAACAGGTTAATATATCCTCCATTGCGTTATAATTGGACTGCTAGAGATTTTTAGGGGTTTTACAGCTGGTCATAAATATTGGAAATTCCCAATCATTCACTAGTTATTCTACTTTGAAGTTATGCTGACTGGCCTCTGGCGAGTAGCACAAATGTGAAACGTGTGTGTGGAACCCCTGTCCCATTGATGCACCCACTGCATCCCTTGGGCAAAGCAAGAAAACCTCCACACAACTTTAGAGAAAGAGAAGTGGCGTGGGGCTCTACACAGGAATGCCTCTTTATTGGCGGCTAAAGACTAGCAATAGTTTCAAGGGGAAAAAATTCAAAACGCATAGATGGCAAATGCAGATTTTTCGTCCTTCCTTTGTTCAATCATGGCCACCAGGGGGGGGGGCTGAGAGGGCTCCAGCCCTGGGATAATTTGCATCATCTTTTTTTTTCACGCTATAAATTCACCATAATTGGCCCGCCCTAAAACACACATGGCTCTCTAGGATGTGAGGGTCATGTGTGTTCAATATATTTGCGGAAACAATTACAAATTTATGCTTATAACAAATTTTTATTTCTGAATTTTGGGATGATCTGCTCCTTGCAACAAACCGCTTTTCAGAGTCTGACGCCATTTCATCACCAATCAGACCTTGGTATAACGTCACACCTGAGTACCGAATAAATATGACTTCATTGATAGGGTGATTTAATAACGAGTAAACTTTTTGCCAGTTAAGCTAGCAGGACTTTAAGAAACTGACATTATAGCGTTTTGATGGTGAGAGGGGGTCAAAGTTATACCGAGGTCCCAAAGTTTCCCAGAGGGTGAGGCACATGGCTTTCCCATGAAGGAAGGTCCCACAGTGCTCCTGGCTGAAGTCTCAGGAGGAATTTTTTTCTGGTTTTTTACCATATAAAGTCACAACAGATGGGGGATTGGGATATACTACCCTTTGGTACCCACAAAACATCTCAATCCAGAAGCCTTGTTCGATGACGTGGAGCCCATTGCTGAGAGATACTAAATGCAGATAAATTATATTAAATGTACACTACACTGTACTATATTTTTAGAGGGCTTTGATTCCCAATCTGTTTGTTGCAGTACTTTCTGGGTGCCGCATACAGGGCCGACTAAGAGTAGATTATTGCTGTCAAGTGGTGGGAGGGGCTGAAACAAATGTAGTTTTACATCACCTCCACAGTGTAAAAGTCAATGATTTTGAAAGATAGTTTTTGTTTCCCTTAAAATTTGCCGTTCTCTCAAACTTGCTGCCCAGAGCCAAAAGTTTTTGTGAAACATCATAGCGTTTTACACGCAGCACATTATTTTTCTGCAATGACTGATGAAATACTGAATTCAAATAAAACTTAATTTCTTTCAAATTAATTCCCTGGACTGACGGAGCCATTTGAGGGCCCTCCCAATAAATTTTGTGAGGGGGGGCTCAGCCCCCCAATAGTTTCTGAAGAAACAATGCAATGCACCCTCTCTCCTGTGACACACTTGAGTCTTGAATATATGGGATGACCAGCAACTTTCAGCCCCCTCCCCAATGTTTTCTTCATGTGGGCACCTCTGCATGCCCCCCAACATTGGTGGGGCTGACAGGGCTCGGGATGATTCTTGTCATTTTTTTATTTTTCACACTCTAAATTTACTATGTAGGGACCCATGAAATGTCTGGTTAGGGGCCTGCCAAAAATTCCAGCCTAAGCGCCCAGCTACATTATGTGAGGGCCAAAATGCCACGGCACATTGCGATTAAGCTCTTTACGGAGGCAATACATCCAAATCAATTTTATTTATCAATTAAATTATTTTTGCGGTGAATAAATACTCGAAAACTAATTTTTTTTTGTGGTACTAACAACGCAGATTCAGAAAAGATGCCAACAGAAATTTCAGGGCATGTGATGATAGTGTTGCCTCTCGATATAACCAGGGCCACAACTAGGGGGGAAGCAGGCAGGCCTCGGGCACTAGACACAAGGGGGCACAAATTTCATTCTGGAACCTCTCTGTAACTTATCAGGATCCGATCCCTCTACTTTAATGGTGATCTTGCCATTGTGCGGGAAATTCCTCCTTATTTTAGATCCCAGGGACCTCTCAGCTTCCAGAAACCACCCGAGGATCCACTGGCACACCGGTAAGGGCCAGAATGTTCGCTTAGTTTGGCAGTCGGCAGGTGGGGTCTTACGGCTGTCGAACGAGAACTGGCCAGAAGTCGGATTGCTGATGTCCCATATAAATTAATTTCCCTCATGACGGTGATGTCGCTATTTTCATGGAGAGATCTGGTTCCAATTCCCGTATAGTTAGGACGAGGGTTAAAAGTTTGTCTTAAATAATTTATTTTATTTTCATTGAGGGACCTCCCGGGGGAGTTATTGCAAGTCTCGTTGTATGGGAAACTTAGAGTTGTACTCACTTGTTTTCGGTGGGGGGCTGCAGACCTCTGTCGGAACATTTCATTTTTTAGTATTGTTTATTCAATGTTGACATAGTCGGGAGAGTCTGATCAGCTCTCCAGATTGCGTCATGTTGCCAAATTTCCGATGTAATATTTTCTTTGTGATATTTATTTTTGTAAACGCATGAATATGCAAATGTGATGTTTTTGTTGAGGCGGAAAGGCCTTGCGAGGACATGTGGTCCTAAATTTTTATGAAATATGTGTGCATAAATTCCTCCCTCTTTGGCTTACTAACTCTCTTCCTTTGTAGTACTCATTCAACTAAAACCCTCTAGTTGGGCGGTTGTCCGTCTTACAACCACTTCTTTTGCCTTAGGCTGGGAAAATGATACAATAGTTTGTTCATTATGTAATAGTTCAATTGTCTAAATCTGTTTCCTGGCAAGTCCGGAATCGAAAGTTGTTTTATTTTCATAGTTGAAAAACCATTACTAAGTGGTGTTGGCTGAAAAATAACAAAGGAGCTGGCCTTGTCAAGGGTATGTGCCAGCCCTCAACCAAAAGGCCCCCTGGAGCTGTTCTGGCTCTCAACTGAGAGGTCCCCTGGAGCTGATTCGGCCCTCAACCGAGAGGCCCCCTGGCGCTAGTCCGACCCTCTACTCAACGGAGGCCTCTGACGCTGATCCAGCGAACAACCGAAAGGCCCCCCCGCCTGGTGTTTACCCAGCTGGGCTACGCAGAAGAGACTACCAACATCGAGTGTCCGACCAGCAGATAATGGACGTATAAATAGACTGATTATTGACTGACCACAAACCGGTGAGAATATTTCATTCTGTCAATATTGAATCGAGGGTTTTATGTGTTGAAAAATCTAGTGTTAGATTTGTGTAACGTTAGGCCGAACTTAATAAATAACATTTTCATGTGAAAGTTGAGTTGTATTAATTTTCCACTTCTCGTTTGCTTCTATAAATTACTGGATATTTCGAACCGGGCAAGCAACTCCCACAAGGGACGTTGCATCTCCTTCAACATTGAAAGGGGGTGTCAAAATGTGTGCTTGCCCTGGGCACAGAGCTATAAGTAAACTGGAGTGAAGACTTTTCCCTATACAATAACACAGACGTGCGCAAGCCGATTCGGAGGAATACGAAAGTGGGCGAGACGGGCAAAACATTGCTTATTCCAGTATGTAAAACAATGGGGGGAACTTCATCTTCAGTATTTTTTTCAGTTGTTTTCATATTATTTCATTAGTATAGTTTTCCATCTGCACATACACAAATGGTGATATCATGTTCTGCCTATAATTGCACCAACCGATGGGGAAAATTGAAGGAAGATGGAAATAAACTTCAGTTTCATAAGTAAGTGCACATGGGTTTTATATTAAAATATGCATTGATTTTTATACTATAATTGTAAAATTAAACGCATGTAGTTTTCATTTCACGTTCAATTTCTGTTGAATGATCGTAATTCAAAATAAATGATGAACATGAATTTTAAACTTCAAAAATATTTTTTGAAATCATGTAGAAATTGCTTATTACTGTTGGGGTTAGAATTTTTATGACAGAAAAACTGACGAAATATGCTTTATTAAAAATTGCATTTATGTCCGCAAAAAACTGATAATGCCTTAAAGAACTAAAATTATCCCTTGTGAATTAAAGAAACAAAGGACCTAAACTTTTCTATTTCTGGTAAAGATAATTTTGGGAAAATAATGTGAGAATGAGGAATGGTAAAATGCAATTAATATTATTTACATCATCAGTTTTTGCTTAAATATGAAAAGCGAAATGTGCAAAATCATAAATGTATCATAATCATCAAAGTGTTATAATTATGTTTATAATATCTAATTATATTATCAATGTATTATAATTATCAAACAATTATCATTGTTAAGCTACTATTACAAACAATGATTGATTAATTCTATTGCTTTCTTGAAGCAGGTAATATACTTTTTTTAAAATAAAGGTTTCCCTCTTCAAAACCCCGAAGTTCTTAAACAATGGGTGGAAGTTGTGAAAAGAGTCTTGGCATCCTACTAAAACATTTGTTCTTTGAGCTGAGCATTTCACAGCTGACAGCTACAAGTCCTCTTTTCAATACTATTTGAAAGAACATGCTGTTATTACTATATTTGATTTTCCACGTTACCCTCAACCTTTGCAGAAGTGACACTGATCACTTATTAAATGCCCTCCACCAGTAAGATATTAAGTTGTTATTTTTTCCTTGTTTAAGTGGTTTTCAAATTTTAAGTACAATCGGCCTCACTTAAATGGTTATCAACAGCTCTGGCACATAATATTCGATTAACCAGTGTATTCAATTATGCAGCAAACAATCAAATTGCCATTGTGCACCATAGTACACAGCTTTTATATTGCAATATATATATATATATATAATGATTATATACAGTAGACTCTTTGTAACTCGACACGTGGATAACTCAACTATCCGGATAACTTGACATCTATTATTCTCTTGGTTGGCCCAATACTAATTTCAATGAAGGGGAACTCTCTAACTCGACACATGTTTGGCTTAACTCCGATTAAGTCGACTATGACTTTTGTCCCTTTACTACGACTGGTTTTTACAATTGCCCGTGTTTTAACATTCTAAGAATTTTTTTACGTTCGTGGGTACTTCGATAATCCTTTGTTTCTTTGTTCTATATGATAGGTCCTTTTTTTGCGCTAAGGGGGGGGGGGGAGGGGGTATGCATGTGAAGAATGAATGTCTGAATCCTCTTGACTGGCCTATCATTTTAGTGGTGGTTCCAGGACAGGTCTTTCATTCTTTTCATGGTCAAAAGAAGTGTGGATGATCCCTAAAGTGTGGTGTGATCCCTATTGGATGTTAAAATTGTCAACATCCAATAAGGATAAAAATCTTATCTATTGTACGTTTTGATATTGTCTGATGCGGAGAATGCTTTTGGCGAAACTTGGTTTTACTATTTCTTGGAAAAGAAGTAAAAGAAAAAGAGCTAAAGCCTGGTCAGACACTGAATATGTCATTACCAAGTCATTTGGTTATCATTGTGAGTATCGACAGCCGTGAATGCAATGGCTCCACACGAACTTCATACTTTAACTTTAAAATCAAAAGTTGAATTTTTCAAAAAAGAAATAGAATCGGGAAAAACTCAGAGTGAATTCTCTCGCCAAAGAATATGGAATTGCATGGAACTAATTTCAACATTTGCTAAAAATGAGGGAAATTTTTTTTCAGCATTTGAATCTTGTGAACCTAGCAGAAAACGCATAAGAAATCAGAATTCAGCGATGTAGAGGAAGCAACACGTTTGTGGTTCAAATCCCTCAATCTCACTCAATCCCATTATCAGGACCAATAATTCAAGAGGAAGGAAAAGATTTTGCAAAAAGTCAATCAAGGAGATAAGGAATTATCCTATGTATGAAAACTCTTTGCAGAAAATTACAGACAAAAAATTTGTGAATTTGTGGATGTTAGAATGGATGCAAAAATTTCTGTTTTAGATGCAGTTGAAATGATTGATTCTGCGTGGAACTCAGGTATGAGTGCCACGATTTGGAACTGCTTCTATCATGTTGGTTTTTGTTCTGAGAATGATTATATATTTCTCCAAAGAAAATTAATTAAAATACAAAGATTATTTCTCTTGAAGATTCCTCCCAAATTAAGTGCAAAGAAAGCATAAATAGCACTATGGGGGATTGTATCAACGATGAATTTGTGAGTATTGACTCTGATCTTGTAACTTCAGGACTTTTAGCTGACAACGATATTCTAGAATCAATCACCCAAAGCAAGTGCTTCATGTTTTGAAGAAATAGAATCATACACAGAAAGTTCAGATGAAGAAGTATCTGTACCCAGTGCCGGCTTAGCGCATGGGCCTACCCGGGCCTCTTGAGAAGAGGGGGCCCCACAAAAATGTAATCTGGTTGAACTTTTCAAGAATTTGTCAGGTAGGGCCTCAGAAAAACCTCTTGGCCTGGGGGCCCATAATGCCCTTGAGACGGCCCTGTCTGCACCATCTCTCCATGATGCACTAAAAACTCTAGATGTGATACGTCACTTCCTACACAGTCCGGAAAAAGCCTAACAATCACAGTGTAAACTGAATAGTGTAGAAAAATTTTTGTTTTCTCTTTGGAAAGAAAAACAAGCAAATATATACTTGATTATTTTTCATGAGGTAAATTTTTTTATACGTTTTTGATTCTAATTTGAAACAACTCTGAATTAAAATTAATGAGAATTAGCATTTTATTTAATACAATTGTTAGAGTGTATATAATTACGTACACAAAAACGATCGGACAAAAATTTAGAGTGAAACCCCGCTAACTCGACATCCTCTTAAGTCGACACGTTTGTCGATACTTTTGGGGTGTCGAGCTACCAAGAGTCTACTGTATCACATATAGTTATAAATATATATATAATTTTCAAAATGGTAGTCAGTAGAAGAGGTTTTACTGTATATGAAATTAATATTTTAATTAGGATTTTTTTTTCCAGATTTTTAAAAGGTTAAAAACTGCTGTTCACAATCATGACGAGATGGTGAAAACTGAGGAATCAGATGTCTAAAATGAATTTGAAGCAGCTACTACAGCATTATCAGAACTGGTTACAGTCACTTTGTCAAGGGAGGATTGCACTAATTTTCCAGGCCAGTTCAGTTCTGAAGTACCGAAGTCAGGTAGTTGCATCAAAGCTGAACTGAGGCGCAAAATAAAACTGCTCCAGCAAAGATTGAAATGGAGGGACAAAAACAATATCAGACCTTTTTTCGATGTTATCAACAGTGCAAAAAGTATGTGGAATTTTCCATGCAAACTGTTACATTGTTAGAAGACACTTTTGGAGATGCCCGTTTGAACTCCTAGCACATCAGCTGAGGAATAAAAAGGTGAAACAGAGTAGGAGACGATACACATCATGTATGAAAGAATTTGCACTTTATATTTTTATTCTCTTCGTTCATATAATTATTTGTGAAAAAAGTTTACCTTTCCCCACCCAGTGATGCTGAGATCATGGGTGAGCTCTACCGAATGTTACCCAGGTTTCATGAGTGAAGCTTAAAATGTTACAGCACAAGGAAGCACTCCCCTGGATTGTGCTCTAATACACTGAAGAGCCAAAAAAACTGGAAGGCCTGCCTAATATTGTGTAGGGCCCCCACGAGCCAGCAGAAGTGCCGCAACACGACGTGGCATGGACTTGACTAGTATCTGAAGTAGTGCTGGAGGTAATTGGCACCATGAATCCTGCAGGGCTGTCCATAAATCCATAGGAGTAAGAGGGGGTGGAGATCTCTTCTGAACAGCACGTTGCAAGGCATCCCAGATATGTTCAATAATGTTCATGTCTGGGAATTTAGGTGGCCAGCGGAAGTGTCTAAAGTCAGAAGAGTGTTCCTGGAGCCACTTTGTAGCAATTCTGGACGTGTGGGGTGTCGCATTGTCCTGCTGAAATTGTCCAAGTCCGTCGGAATGCACAATGGACATGAATGGGTGCAGGTGATCAGACAGGATGCTTACGTACCTGTCACCTGTCAGAGTCGTATCTAGACGTATAAGGGGTTCCATATCACGCCAACTGCACACGCCCCATACCATCACAGCGCCTCCACCAGCTTGAACAGGGATGGGTCCATGGATTCGTGAGGTTGTCTCCATACCCATACACGTCCATCAGCTCGAAGCAATTGGAACTGAGACTCGTCAGACCAGGCAACGTGTTTTCAGTCCTCAACAGTCCAATGTCGGTGTTGTCGGGCCCAGGCGAGGCGTAAAGCTTTGTGTCATGCAGTCATCAAGGGTACACGAGTGGGCCTTCGGCTCCGAAAGCCCATATCGATGATGTTTCGTTGAATGGTTCACACGCTGACACTTGTTGATGGCCCAGCATTGAAATCTGCAGCAATTTGCGAAAGGGTTGCACGTCTGTCACGTTTAATGATTCTCGTCAGTCCTCGTTGGTCCCGTTCTTGCGTTATCTTCTTCCGGCCGCAGCGATGTCGTAGATTAAATTTTTTACCGGATTCCCGATATTCACGGTACGCTCGTGAAATGGTCGTACGTGAAAATCCAAATTTCATCGCTACCTCGGAGATGCTATGTCCCATCTCTCGTGCGCCGACTATAACACCACGTTCAAACTCTGATGTAGCAATGTTTTTCTGTGGTCATGTTTCCGTATCTGTTGTACCCCTGTGTCAGGAAACTTTCTGACAAGTACAAACGGGTATTGAACTTGCAACATCCACGAACATCCTTTGGTCATCTTCCTTAATGTGTTGATTATTGCTGAACTATGTATGTAATAATTATTACAAAGTCTTAATTAGAAAAAAAGGTGTTAGTTTCTTTCATTTCTTGCATTGAAAGTTCTTTTTGAGCAATTAATTCACAGAAATATTCGCTGCTACGAATTTTCGAAAAGGAAGTCTTCACCAAAATGCAAAACATAATATTGGAAATATGTTGTTTTTTTATTTAAAAAAAATAGTTCCTCTTAAGTTTTGGAAAAAACAGCATTTTTCTTGTACGAAAGTAAGTATTAATTTTTATAAATTTTTTTAAAGATAAAGAATGCTTAGTTATTGGCCGAAAAGAAAACAGAATGTACATTAGGGTGGAATGAAAAAAAAAAAAAAAAAATTGAAATTGCCATTGTAATAAAATTTAAAATATGCCTTTATGTGAGGAAATGCCATTCCTAATTTTTTTCCCCAAAATTCAAACTTCTTGAGGTTCCTCATCGCCCCTGAAGTTTTACGCACATGTGGAATTCTGTAACATGACACAGCGGAGGAGGCTTTCCTATTCCCCTGAAAACGTGATTCGTTCAGTGGCCTCGATGTTTTTTCCTTGTTTTCAGTATTCATGTGCAATCTTACCCCTTAACTGAGAGGGTGTTTAGCAGTCAAAATGATGACCAGAAGCTTTTTTTATTGTTGTGACATTTTAGGAAATCCTAAAGAGTGGGATTCTCAGGTCTCACCTACCTATGATGATGTTAAGCTTTGTTATTTGCTGACTCAATGTAATGTGAAGGCACAACAATCAAAAAATGATCCAGCTATTGTAGACATTCTTGAAATTATCATGCCAAAGATAGAAAATATTTGGAAAACTGCTTCAATTCCTACGGTTTCTCACCAATGGATATGCAAAATTTTCAAAGACTTTTACTGTAAATACAAGAATCTTCAGAAAAATATGAAAGTAAGGAAAGATTCTCAAACTTTCAAGTTGAACTTGAAATCTGTAATTGTTCGACAAATTCGGAAATTGTTCGATATTGCAGCATACAAGTGTGATTTTAAAGACTTTAAGTGTAACCAGTTGAGAAAGGTTCCAAATTTAGAGCGAGATGATGTCTTGCAAGATCAAAGAAGTACACGCAAGATGACCATTGGTCGAGTAGATGTCCTAACAACGAAGAAATGGGAAAACAATGAACAAAAAAATTAAAATGGTATCCCATTTTGAGTCATCTCAAAAAGAAATGGCAGAAACTAGTTCATCAACCACTGAAAACTCATCTATATCCAACGATTCTGAGGAAAGTGATCTATATGAGCCAAAACACAGTTTGCCGTTGAAGTTAGCATTTCCATCTACCAGTACTGAAGCTGGTCCATCAATCGGTGCCAAAGCAAGTACTTCATTTGCTTTTGAAGTCCTACCATCATCTTAACAGATGAGAACTAAATGAACAAATATTGCTCTTGCTTTTGATAGAACTGGTGTGTCTGATCGATCAGCTGCAATTATTGCGAATACTGTGCTGGAAGATGTTGGGTTATTGACGAAAGAGAAGCCAAATATGACAATAGACCGGATGAAAATAAGGTGTGAAAGAGCATCACAGAGAGTTCTTTTGCAAGATAAAATTCCTAGAACAAAATGTGCGAGGAATATATTTTGATGGTCGAAAAGACATAACCTTAGCTAATGTCAAAGGAGGTGATTCTTTCCATAGAAGAACCATATCTGAAGAACACATAACTTTATATTGCAGGAACCCGGGTCAATTTATCTCTGTCACACAACTCCAAGAAGCAGTAGAGCAAGGGATATAAAGTTATCAATTCTAGACTCTTGAAGCAAGATTTTGATATGAAGAAATTGATGGCACTCGGATGCGATGGGACTGTTACCAATACTGGCTATAATAATAGTGTTATCATAGTGTTATAAATGGTGTTATCAAATTAATAGAGAAAAAAATAGGCCATCCTTGCAATGGCTTATTTGACTTTTTCACTTTAATGAGTTACCTCTAAGGCATCTTGTGAAGCATCTAGATCAGTGATTCCCAACGTGGGCATTAACGCCCCCTAGGGGGTGATGGAATGTTCCAGGGGGGCGGTAGAAGCTACGGGTATAACATGGGATCCTATGGGTTAGATTGTGTTGGGGGCGATGGGAGAAAAAAACTTCTCTGACCACCCAGGGAATTTATTGCTCTCATTACTTTCAGATGAGAATCTCATTTACAAAAAACTAGGAATCAAGAGAATTCTGAAAGTTAAAAAAGAGGGATTACCAGAAGCAGAAATCCTTACATTCCATGTTCCATTCAAGCCAGAATAAAATCAAGGAGTACTCGTTTGAAAAAAAAGTGGACTATTTTGCAAAAAAGTGAAATGTAATAACAGTGTGATAACAGAGGAAGCAATAGAGGCATTATGCTGACACCTATATCGTTAAACTATGTTGTTGTTTTTTTTAAAATTTGGAACATGGTTATAGTTTTGTTGCCCCCCCCCCCCAAAAAAAAAGGGTTTATTTTCATCTCCCTCTATCAATCACTATATTCGGAGTGCTTGAAAAATTCTCCTTTCAAATGCCATGACAGCTGTAATGCTGCATATTTGCTTGTCAGTTATTACTTATATATGGAACTCTTAACTTGTTATTTCTCTGGGTATATATATATTCAGTTTTGCTTTGTGTACTCAATAACGTTTAAATTAAGTGTTTTTCTTTTTTTAAAAATACTTTTTAAAAATCATCAACTTCGTTTGTTTGAAAAGATTTTTATAATGTGTACTTCCTAGATTTTGGTATAACTTCTCAAAACCTTGAAAGCATCTTTTGAATACTAAGGCAACATCAATTTCCAAAAAAAGTGAAAGAACACCCTTTTTCGTTCCAGCCTACTGTATATATAAACAGACTCATATTTCTTTTTTTGTAGTTTGTGTTTTGAAGTCATACTTGTCATGAATACAACCAGCTTTGATGCTATAGCTTTTTCAGGCCATGAGAGCCTGACTCTACTCATAATTTTCAATTTAAATTTAATGGCTGAATAAAAGTATATAAATTAACTCTTCAATGGGTAAGGCCGCTAAGAAAAACCTGCTAATTTTATCAATGAGAAATCCAGATATTTTGTATCTGATTTCTCAATGGAGCACATTTTCTCATCCTCCCTTTACTTTGCACCTGCTGAAAATCAAAAGAAAACGTAATTCATCAAAAGAAAATGTTTCATTCTACAGAGGATTTAGTGATTTCTGCTATGCCAGTTAAAGTGTTAATTCTAAGTATATATATTTGTCTGTTGATTATTCTAGATGTAGAATTTTAATATACAGGGGAATTCAGAAATAATTGTTGGATTTCAAAGTAATATATTTCAAAAAGTATTACAGATAGAGCAAGATGGATAATACCTCGTGAACAACAGAGACATTTCAAGTTTTTTTCCCTACTTGTAAGTGTTCTATGTGTCCTCCTTTAGTTACATGGCACACATATGTACCTGATATAGCATGTCAGTAGACCAGGGGGTGAACTATCTCTGCAGTCCTTAGTAACTACTAGTCCTAATGAACTACCCGTCGGAGGACTGAAGCTAAGGACCGCTTCAACTACTAGTAGTTAAGAGGTACTATGTACTACCAGTCCTTAAGGTCACGTGACGTGAAACAGTAGTTAGAGGGGGAGAAAATTTTTGGTTTCGAGAGTAACAGATCTCTAACCAATCGGGATGCCGTTTGAAGCCTACAACTACTACTAATTACTTAACAATTGTTTTTCCTCAGTGGGTTGTGGCAGCGATTTCATGTTTACAAACAAACATGTTGTAAACAAACTTTTTTTCCAGAGGGACTCGCCATACATTTTTTTGTCACCCGTGTTTTGCAATTTTTTTTACTCTAATATCGCTGGCTAGTTTAATTATTTTGTAAATGTATGAGGACGTTGCATTTTTCATCTTGCGACTTCTTTTTAGAATAAGATTCAGTATATAATAATAGTCAAAGTATTTTTCTTGTCCAAGCTCATGGACCCCACTTTTGGATGCTTGAAGAAGCGAGTATATGGGACCCCAGCTGCATATAAGTGGGTCGCATACTGATGAAATCAAAATTTGAAGAAAAAAAAATTCCTACAACAAAATGTAAGATTTTAAATTACGGTTACCGGCACTAGTTGAGCCTATGGCCGTAATGTGCCTTTTCAGGGCAGACTTTCCCTTTTTTTTGGGGGGGGGGGCTCTTCTTGAAAGTGTTATTATACAAAATAATTATAGATTTTTGGGCCCCCTATTCACCTCGGGAGCCCTACTTGAGGCCCCAGCTGAATACTATTTTTAATATTGAGTGCCACTTTTTTTTATTGACCAATTTGTTAAATGATTTTTTATTATCCTTTTTTATTCCTTTTAAATTCATTGAAACAACGAATTGCAAATTCTTTCTGGAGCAACTAAAATAATAAATTATTGATAATTTATAATTAAAAGAATTAACTGCCTTGCTGCGTAGTGTAGTTCTGTATTTTAAACTATGGGTTTCTCCTCAGTATTAAAAAATATTATCAGAACATTATTTTCTATGAATGAGCACTTACCTGTTAATGCAAGTGAATACTTCAATATTTAAAATATATATACTTCTATATTAAAGATCTTTCATCAATTTATCTGTTTCATATTTAGCTTCCAACAAATAACTTCACCTGATAACTTTCATTTGATCGTATATTTCATTTCAGTTGATTAGAAGATGAATGATTGATTGAAGTTGATTAATAGAAACATGAATTAAATAACAACTTGCACACATGATTTGTCATACAAAAACATTTTATTTCAAACATATGTTCATAGAAAGTTATCATAATCACAATTTATTTGTTGTACTTTTCTTAGAAATCGCACCTTTCAAGAATATAATTTTTTGAGATTCATTAATTTTCATTTGCATCTTCAAATGTTGATTTACCTGAAATTAGAAAGAGGAATAAAAAAACACTTTTATTATGCTTATCAATCTTTAAATGTACTGTATATATGATTTCAAATTATAACAGTCTTTAGTTGCATAAGTAGAGATATATATATATAATTCGTGCACAATAGCACTTTGTCGACTCGCCACCATTTTATCACAGTAGGATCCAAAATGCATCAACTGTGTTTTACAAGGGAGGCCTGGCATTGCACACAGATGTACTTGTTCATGTCTAGATGTATTTACCTAGGGCTTCACAAATCTTAGGAGACAAATCATACTGACACCTAAAATTTTCTATGCAGATCACAAAATATTTGGAGTTTATGTCTGCATCTTCCAATATGTGAAGATCATCACTAAGTGCTGAAAAAGTTGAATATAATTTGTTTTTACTTTGGATTATTTCTCCTAAAAATATGCTTGGCTGCCAAGAAATTTGGCCGGCGCCTAAAATGTTTTTCAATTTTTCGCGCCATGTTTCTACCCTACAATTTTGGTCAGACAGATGAAGTGAAAAAACCTATTGGCACGCAGCTTACTTTATATTTTCACTTTACTTTCAGCTTCCCTCTAAAACACATCCTTAGCAACCTCTTGTGGATCGGGGAACCCTGTTTAAATTAACATAGAAATTTTGCAGTGTTGTATGGTCTCACTAGTTAAAAAGTATGATATTATTTGTCATCAATTATATTTCTTTAATATTTCCATTCACAAAATTTGCTAATCAGTAAATATGATAATAACATTTTCAAAGAATTAATATTTCTTTTCAGTTGGCAAAGCTTCTAAAGGGTTTTTTTAATGTCCTCCCTCTCATTTATATAGCCAAGACAAGTTTTTCAACAGTATACATGTTTTTACTTGTACTGGTCAAATTTTGAGTACAGGTAGCCATTAAGAAATCTATCTTAGTTTGTTCAATTCAATTATGTCAAAAAGAGTTGTTCTTTCAATAGTATCTGAAAAAATTATGATTATAAAGAAAATTACTCATAGCAAGATATTTCTCGAGAAAAACCAATATGGTATGGACTAAAAACAATGCCACCTTTCCCCCCTACCTGCTTATTTTGGTTTTGCACATATAAAACGTGTTGCTGAAATTACAATAATTTCAGAGGGAAGTATGTTTCTGTTAATTTTTATATTGAGAAATATTCAAGTGATTTTACAGTTTACAATTTTTATGAATTTTCTCAACTTAAAATTGAATGTGTATAAAATATGTTATTTTATTCATCATGCAACATAAATGAGACACTGAAATACATTTCTTAATAAACCTGTGAATTTATGTAATACAGCCTCTCCAAAACGCTATTATGTCTGCGATCTGATATAACGCCAAAATTCTTTGGGTGGGATGGTGGCATTAAATCGGGGTTCGACTGTATTTGTTCCACTAGGGTTGTTGATACAAATGAAATCAGTGAAAATGATGCGACATAATGTTAAAATTTATGTCATTAAATCATGCATGGAAATATTTTATTTTACATGAAAATAATAACGGAAACTGTTGCTCAAAGTCAAATACAAAGAATTAAAATTACCTTTGTTTGCTCTGGGAGAATTGTTTGATAACCTTGAAAACCTTCACATAACTTCGTAGCTACCTACAGCCAAGTTCCTGGGAAACAAAATTTTTCAAGAGTTAGAAAAGTCTCACAAATGTATATACGATATATATATATATATATCAGCTGTTTACTAACAACATCGTTAAAAAATAAATGCTTGTTAAAAGTTTAAATGTTAAAAGTTTCAGGTCCATAACATCTCAAAATGTTATATTTTAAAATTCTTAAGTATTCGACATGGAAATTTTTTTTCTGTCGTTACCTATACACACAAAATCAAAAACAATTTTTGGCAAAAAATTAAATTTGAACACACACAGCAAGGCCATAATCCAAATACTGAAGTAGTAATATGTTTCAAACACTAATCTGCTTCCTTTCATTATAATGTACACTGCTCAAAACAATTAGGGGAGCAAGCAAAAAAGTGAAGAAAACCGTGCGAGACAGTCACGTATTGGCATACAATGGATAGTACACGCGTATCAATGCGCAATACAGAAAAAAGACGTAAAAAAATTTGGAATTAAGCTTTAATTCTTTGAAAATATGGAAAAAACATGAAAAGATGATTTAGGGCAACAATTTGGTTACATGTAAACGATAAAAAAAAGTACTGTTTAGACATGATGCATGAGTTTTAATAGGGCGTGTGGTCTCCTCGAACAGCTAAGACTGCTGCACTCCTGTTTGCCATGGATGCGATGAGGTGATCGATCAGACTTTGGGGAATACTGTTCCACTCCTCAAGAAGTGCAATCTGCAAGTCTCGGACAGTAACAGGCGACCTTGATCGCGCAGCAATGCGTCGTCTGGATACAGGTCAAGAGAGCACGCTTGCCATTCTATACGCTGTATTGTTTCAGCTTCAAGCATGTTCTCCACCAGACAAGCTCTATGCGGTCGGGCATTATCATCCTGGAAAACAAAGGAATCTCCAATGGCTCCAGCGTAAGGGATGACATGAGGTCGCAGTATCTCGTCTGCATACCTTCGGGCCGTCAAAGTGCCATTCCGAATGATATGCAGGTCCGTACGTCCGCCTATGCTGATTCCACCCCATACCATCCAACCAGCTCGTCTGTATTGTGACCTTTTACGAACGAATGCAGGGTTATTTCGAGTGCCCCTGTCCCTCCATACTAGAACACGTCGGGTGTCACACTCCAGACTGAATCGGGACTCGTCTGTAAACAGCACTTGGCTCCAATCATGTTGCTCCCAATCTCGATGTTCAGCAGCCCATCTTCTTCGGGCCTCACGGTGGCGTGGGGTCAACGGAATGCAGACCATTGGCCTACGTGCATAGAGCCCTCCCTCATGAAGCTGATTACGTACTGTTTGACTGGACACCCTTCGTCCTGTTGCCAAGAGCAACCGTCTTTGCAGCTGCGTAGCATTCTCTGTTCTGTTTCGATGGGCTGTTAAACGTATATACCGTTCATGAGGCGCGTGGCCGACCTTGCCCTGGTCGACGTCTAACATTTCCTGTTTCTTGGAATAGATTCCACAGCCTTGCAACAACACTTCTGGCGACTCCAACAGCGTCCGCGACACTACATTGTGTTTGCCCGGATTCCAGTCTGCCTATAACACGCCATGCCATGGATTCCGTTGTTGAGACATCCTCAAGTCACCTTGTCTCAAAAAAAAAATACTGCGCAATCGAATTTCACAGTTACGGCAGTAAAACAAACGTTTCTGCAACATCCCGATTTCTGCCCTTATCTCCTTTTTCTGGTTTTTGACGTCATGAACTTTGATTTGCATATGAAGTTTTCTTCTTCCGTTTCCTGCTAGGCTTTAAATTATGGATGATTCATTTTATGTTACTTATCGGTATACATCTTTGCGTAATTTTGTTAAAATCATGTGCTTCCCTAATTGTTTTGAGCAGTGTATATACCTCAACACTAAAAACTGTGCCTGAAATTAAAACTTTGTTTTTTAGTCCCATTGTACGAATTTCATTTTTTATATCAACAAAACAATATAATAAATATTCTTCATCTCAGAACGAGTTACAGAGTGCAATTTTTAAAGTAGTAGCACATGATTTTTTTCTGAAAATTTAACTTTCACTAAGTATTACAATATTGTTCATTTGAACAGTTCGAAATATCAAATCTATATTTTAATCTTTTACACTAAATTTAGTGCATGAGTTTTACAAAATTTAATATTTAACATTACTGCCAATTTTTACCATGCTTTATTTCAATTTCACCATTACTCATCAGAAAAAAATAATTACAATTTTTTTCATTTAGGTGCTATAATTTATTATCAATGAATTGTAGCTTATTAGTTACATTGTGCATTGAAGGGAGGTTGATCTAAAACACAAATTTTCAATTTCCTTATTCATAAGCGATTATTTATAGCATAGTCATCCAAGCACAATTTTTATTGTGCCAACAATATTCAAATTATTTATTTACGCATCTGCTCAATTTATTTAGACATAATTTTTCATTAAAAAAAATTAATGTAGCAAAAAAAAATAGAATGTAAAATTTCAATTTGACATTATCGTAATTGAAGATTCATGTTTCATTTGCCATGTAAATATTTTCAATACAACCCAAAATATACATGGGCTATTTGATATTTTTCAGCATTACCAAGTGGGATCCACTGCCCTATTGATTGCGTGACATTATGTCCATTTATATTTTTAAATAACGCATTTACCGAGCAAAAAAATATTAATAATATCTCTAACACTTTTCTTATGTAGTTCGATAGCAATAAAATAATTCTTACCTTAGTAATGAACATGCTAGCACTTCGTCGTGGCTTTGATCGCCGATGTCAACATACACGTATAACACAGGTTTTGGAGGATATAACAATGAATCACTTCAACTTTGATGACTCCGAAGATATAATCCAAGTTTTATCTGTCATTATTATCGTAAAAAAATTTTTAATTCGAAAAAAAAACAACATATTTCATCGCTAAATATCACAGCGAGAGCTCGCGGCCAGAGGCGAAATTTTCTCTTTTTCAAGATGGCCACCGTAACTACTTTTCTTGCTGCTTTAGGACTGGTGCTAGGCAGTCCTTAGCAGCGGTCCTGATTAACTACTAAAAAAAAGTCCTTAGCTTAGGGATAGTACCGAAAAGTCGAACTACTGGCCAGCTAAGGACAAATCGGCGCTTAACTACTTTTTTTCGGCTAAGGACCGCATAGATAGTTCACCCCCAGGGGGTGAAACTGGTTGGTAAAAAAAACCAAAAAAACCGGGTTAAATAGCATTAACATTAAAAGCAATAAAATTTCTAAAAAATCATTCAAACTTCTAATAATTGATTAAAATAAAATTATTATTATTATTATTTATTCAATATTGCTTGGTCGAGGCCTATTGAAGAGGATGCGGAAGTTCTGTATGATGAAAATGATGGTTGATGGTACATAAAAATTTGGAAATCGTAGTACAATCTACAATATTTGACGGTAGGTTGTTCCAGTCGATAATAGTTCTTGGGAAGAGGCTGAATTTGTGGCAATCTGAAGAGGCAAAGATGGGCTGTAATTTTTGAGAGTGATTGAGTCTAACAGAGAAATGAGAGGGTTTGATTAGAATGTTGAAAGCGTCAATATTAAAAAATCCATGGAAGATTTTGAAAAAGAAAAGTTAAACGAGAAATAAGTCTAAGGGAGGAGAGCGGTTGGATATTGAGTTGACGTTTGAGTTCCGATATGGAGACAGATTAAGACCAACAGTTAAAAATGAAGTGACTGGACTTATTTTGGATAGATTCTAATTTGTCTATGTTGGTTTGGGTCCCAGGCTTCACAGGCATAAGAGAGAACAAGGACGATATATGTTTGGTAGCACAAGTGACAGACATGACTGGTGTACGAAGGTTTTAACAACTGGATGTTGCGAAGATATATTTTGGAAAGAGAGAAAATTCAACTGCCCCTGTGGGAAATTCCTTGTGTAAGTCGCCATCTGGTGGCAGCGTCAGCAGTTGTGAGCTTGGCCTGAGTCTGGTCCGGCCCCTTTCAGTGTACACGAGCTCCGAGGGAAGATTGAGAGATTCGGTGCCTCTGTAGTGGTCTAGGGCGTTCACCCGGAAAGTGAAAGGACGTGGGTTCGATTCCCCGCAGGGGCAGTTGAATTTTCTCTATTTCCAAAATATATCTTCGCAACATCCAGTTGTTAAAACCTTCGTATGATAGCGGAGAGTGACGTCATCCTTGTGTATGACTGGTGTAGTTTTTCAGATTACGACGAAGGAGAAAGAGTTTTTGGAGACATTTATTAAAAATATAATCGTGACAATTCTAGCGCAGATCGGAGGAGATTATTATGCCCAGGTATTTATAATGGGAAACCTCAGAGATCAAGGAACTGTTTATCGAGTAAGAAAAATCATGAGGAATTCTTTTACGGGTAACTTTCATAATAACAGTTTTTGAGGAGTTGAGGAGCAAATTCCAGGTTGAGCACCATTCGGAAATTATGTCAAGGTTGTGTTGGAGAGCTTTTTGGTCAGAATGATTGGACACTGTTTTGTAGATGACACAATGTTTATTAATGTAAGTAACACTATTCCCATATTAATTAATCTACAAATATTTCTTACATTTTAACAAAAATCCACTTTTGCAATTTAGTTATTTTTTTGCTTAACTCAATGTTCTGTTTGAAAATTCTTAATGTTATTATTAACCATATAATATGAAGGTTTTTCTCCAGTTACTTTCAGTATGCTTAATTAGGAAACTATTTTGCAAAAACTGTGATAAAATTAGGTGAATATAATGTATTTAATGAAGCACAAATAATGCAGATTAATTAGCGATGACTTACGATATACAAGGTGATAACTAAAGTTCTGATTTCAAAACACTTTAAAAAAATCATTATCAGAAGGACTTCAAAATTTACATGAATATTTCTGAAGCAGTGGAATTTTAAATGCAAAGGGGAAAAAAAATATTTAAAAATGTAAAATTAACGACACTGTACTCATCCAACACGTGGAAAATTTGCTTGCAGAATGGAAATGAAAGCCAGTCAGGGCAAAATGATAACTAAATTAATATTGCACGATTTCATAATTCATGGAAACATTACAAAAATGAAGTAATTGAATAAATAAAACTACAACTCAAATGTTAAATATGTTGTCCACTGTGTTCTGGCTATGAGGTGAGAGCACAAAAATGCTTGTTCAACAACAGATCAGAGTATGCCATGGTCATGATGTGGATGTGCTTGCAATTCACCAGAATTTGCAATTCGACCACTGTTCATAACATTCTGAGGTATCCCCAAAGCCAAAAATTGCAAGGGTTATAGTAGCGTTTAAGTGTCGTGTCATCCTGTAATTGTCAAAATGGTTCTTCAGCAGCTGTTTTGCTGGTGTTGCAATGTGCATCTTGATAAAATTTGTGCTATCCACATACTGATGTTCTTGAAGTGCAGAAATGTGATGTGGTTACACAAAATGGTATTATCCTGCTGGCCAAGTACAGCATCATCTACTTGCATATTTTGCACTTTTTTTCTTTTGCCAAAGAAATTTTCATTGCTTCAGGTGTATCCATGCAAATTTTCAAGTCATTCTGACCTGTAGTTCTTTATTGTATAGTTTTGGAATCGAAACTTCAAATCATAATCACCCTGTGTATAGCTGATTATTTTTCGTAAATCTGTTACTACTATACAGTAGAACCTTCATTAACTGGGATTAAGGGTGAAAGTATAAAAAAAACAACTATTGAATATTAAGACAGAGACATACAGTAGGAGATATGCTACTTCTTATGGGAAAGAAAATGGAAATGTATGTGAGGTAATGTAACTACTAGTGCATTAGTCTTTGTCCTTTAAGGACAGCTGGTGTCTTCATTGGATTATAGGACCACCTGCCCCTAGCATGATGGTGTCACTACTGTTGCTGCTTCTTTGTGAAGGAAAAAAAAAATAACCCTGTGAATAAAAAAAAAAAACACTACATCTAGATGTGTAATGCAATCCTTATTCATGAATTTGCTAAATATCATTAGAATGTAGCCAAAAGTTAGAAAATGTGGTAAGAATGAGAAATTTTGGCTTCTGTATATCACTTTAAATAACTAAGATACTTTATATGAAAAAAATTTATACATTATGAGACTTTTTGAAAAAAACCACTTATACCACCAGAATATCCCCAAGAATATAAAACGTGGTAAGAATGAAAAATTTTGACTAATAATGAAACAATACGATATTTTTCAAGGAAAAAAATTATATTTAGGCCACTTTTATTTGATTTTTGGAAAAAAAAAACACTTTGTTAAAACCAAGGTTTAAACTGAACAACCCTGCAGTAGACTATTGATGTTCATTCTTGAGCTTATTCAAAATGGCTGGCTGTGGAACCACGTGCACAGCATCTTTAATGAAATCCCAACGGAAAAAGTCACAAACAGTAAAAGATCAGGAGATCTTGAAGGCTTATATAAGACAGCGACTGTGCTCCGTATTTTCTTTGGTACACTCGTTGCATTGAAACAAGCAATGAAGATGTCACATATTCCAAAACACAAAACCCTTTTGAAATATTGAATGTGTGGAAATAAAAATTCAAACTTTGCTTTTTCATGCCCTGTTTACTATTAAATGGTACAATTTATATGTTTCAAGTTGTATTTTTTTTAAACACGATGATTACTTTTGAATCACCCTCTATTATATCAACTTCCTAGTTCAAAAAGACAACTTGAAATTCTATGTTTTGAGATATCTGCATTTTAAAGATTCACTTTGTATGGAACTGAATGGGAATCAACTCGGATTCAACTACATTAGGGAGTGTCTAAGCAGAGTTGGGAGTTGTTCCGGTTTTGCAATATGTGTAGAGCCAATTTACACCATTCTTATGGTGCGCATAATTCAAAAATGCAATGTTCGGAGTTGTTGCCTTTTTGAACTGGGCTTTCGATATGTATATGTTGAATAGCTCAATTACTTTATGTTGCTAGCGATTAAAATTGATTTCTTGTGAAATGTTTTTATTTTGGGAATTCACTATACATTTACTACCTAGAATGCTCTGAAGTTTTGTATAAAAAAAAAAAATCAGTAAGTGCCAGACATGTTTTGTACACTTTTTTTGGAAATGACTTGGGGTTATACAAGGTGTCTAAAAACTTGGTGTGTAAACTTTGAGAGGAAGGTAGAGAACATCAATATAAAACATATTTACATAGGAAAGCATGACCATTTATGGCCATGCTTTCCTGTGTTTTGCTCGCATTTTCTTTTGTTCCATTGACTTCATTAATTCAGATTCAGCTGTGAAAAGCAGTTTCTGAATCGGGCCATTGTGTGAAGAATACCTTTTTTGAAAATAAACCTTCCTTTAAGCTTGGATTGGTGTTTAACCCCTGTCTATGCATATGGCTATTAGAGAGGTTTCACTGAATTACCTGCAATACCATACTTTAATGTGTTCTCAGCTAAATATTATACATAAAAGTTAGATTTATTTTCCAACTCTTAATTTCCTTAGCCAATTTTTTTTTGTCTTTATTTAACACTAGAACAGCCAACATTTCAGTTACCCTAGAACAGCTGCTGGTGTCATTTTGACACCGGGTATAAGAGTGACATAAATTTCAAGTTTGAAGCACACTAATTCTATTATTTAAATAACTTTTTAAAAAAAAATTATTTATGAAACAAAATTATTATGACCATCGATAGATGATTTGCAAATATGGAATTTCAGAAAAAAGATGAATCTTTTCTTTGAAAAATACTTTAAAACTTTTAAAATTATAATATACATAGATTATCTGGATGGATAGGGGGAAAAGGATGAAAACTATTAATAATCAAATAGTTTTCGCTAGTAGTACGGTATGTTAAAAAGATTACATGACATTGACAAATAAATTTATTAATTACATTCATACCTATTTGTAATCCACACAATAGTGGACAATCTTACTGCTACATCTTCCACAAACGATCTTTTTAAAAGAATTACAGGCTTTATTTGTCACAAGTTGAATAAAGCTATATAAGGTTTGTAACATTGTGGTCAAGAATGGTTTTTCAAGATTCACAGTGCTTTAGAAAAATTGAAGTTTAAAAAATTGAATTAGTGTAATTGTGTATACAACTTGTAGTGGCAAAATAGTATTATTACTTTATTTGGATGATATTGTTTTTGGTAAAAGCAATCGTGATATTGAAGAGACTTTATCTAAATTGACAAATGACATTGACAAATAAATTTGTTAATTACATTCATACCTATTTTAATCTACACAATAGTGGACAATCTTACTGCTATATCTTCCACAAATGATCTTTTTACAAGAATTACAGGCTTTATTTGTCACATTTCCTTTGCATTTTTTTCACCTCACATTTTCTGAGTTTTGGGAAAGGCTCCAAGATTAGTTTAGGCTGAGAATTTTAACTTCACTGGGTTTTTTTTTCTGTTCAATGTAACTTGAGCGCAGTTCATTTGCCAGATTCTGCAAGTAAATATTTCCTTGAAATTTGTTGTCTATAATCCAAGAATTTATGGTGGCAATGTCTTAAAATACTAAAAAATTTATGTACAGGCCATCGTCTGGAACCAGCTTTGAATGAGTATTTTCATGCCATTTGATCGAAAATGTCTACACATTTAGTTTCGTTGTAAAACTGGACAATTTCAATGGTCTTTTTTTCATTATTGTTGACAAAAACACTTGTGTGCAAAGTACTCTATATAAGTATTTTATTTATTTATTTTTGCTTTTTTGCCCTTGGTAAACTGTCAGTGTAGTGCCTATGCTTGTGTGTGTTTGAGTACTTTTGTTAAAAAAAGGCTTATCTTGAACTGCGTAAAAGAGCAGCGCGTCTTGCTGGGAAATAATTGTTTGTCAATGTATATATTCTCTCCAGGCTTATAATTTCTACTACATTTTTCGACAAATCTGCTCCAAACTTCAGAAATCATTGCAAAGTTATTTTGTTGAAGCTGTTGAGATTGTGTCAGTTTTATATCAAACCTTAAAAACAAAGAAATTTCTCAATCTATTTCCACTAAGTTTCTTCGCAAAAGTTCAAGTCCCTTGAGGTGGACCAAAGAGATTGTAATTTGATGTTTTTAGCATCATTTACTCAACGAGCATATAGTATAGAAAAGAAAGCACACAGTTCATCAGCAGATAAAGACAAATTTTCATCTTGAAGAATCCGTCTTGCTTCAGTTTCTGTACATTTCTTTATGTGATCTAATATAAATTGATCAATAAAAAGTAGCCATGAACTCATGACAGACTCAGAGATATTTCGCTTAGCATAACTTGCCAGACCACTTTTTCCCCGTAAAATATTTCTTACAAGACATCTACTACTCAAATTCAAATCCACATCAACTTCTTTCCACTCAGTTCCATCACAAGATACATATAAATCTGACTTACTTGGGACATTATCAATATAGATATAACTTTTGTCGGATTCATTGGTTTGGAAAATACTTCACTATCAGAATCTATATCGGAGGTAGATAATTCACCACCATCAGATTCATTTTCAGATCAATCTCTCAGCAAATGTGCAATTTCTTTTGTGCTGCAATTTTGCAAGACTCAGAAACAACTCTAATTTGTGACAAATGCAACGAGGGAGGTAAAGAAATACCATGTTAGAACAGCCAATAAAAGAAAGAACAGTTCATCTATGACAAAACTATATAGGGAGCAATGGGTGTGACAGACAAGTTTCAACAAGACAAGGTCGACCAAAAGTCATACAATGAAAGCTAAAAATGCACGCAAACAGAATGCATTCCAAATTCTCTGGTGTCGAAGTGACACTATTGGACATTCTAGGTAAATCGGTTGTAAAACTTCTCAATATTTAATAATTGATTTGAAAATTTTTGCTTCGTAGGGAAAATGATTAAAAGTCACAAGAAATTTTTCAATTCAGAAAAGAAATGATGCAAAGCGAGTGCAATAAAAAATGCTCTGGTGTTAAAATGTTCTCAAGAAAGCAGGTTTCAGAGAACAGGGTTGTTTTTTTTTGTTTTGAAATATAGCCACCCATCAGAGATGGCTTGACCTTTTTAGAAAAATGCATGGAGTTCCCCACAGGGTTGTTTGGTTTAAACCACGTTGGTTTTAACGAAGTGGTTTTGAAAAAACCGGTTGGGTTTTTTTCAAAAAATCAAATAAAAGTGGCCAACATTTTTTTCCCTTGAAGAATATCATATTGGTTCATTAGCCAAAATAGTTTGTTCTTACCACATTTTCTATTCTTCAGGTACATTCTGATAGTATATCTTTAAATGGTATAAAATGATATAAGTGGATTTTTTCAAAAATCTTATAAAAGTGGCCTGAATATATAAAAAGTAGCTTAGTTACTCAAAGTTATAAACTGTATCAAAATTTCTCATTCTTACTACATTTTCTAACTTTGGGCTATATTCTGATGCTCTATCTTAAGCAAATTCATGAATGAGGATTGCATCATACATCTAAATATAAGGGGTGATCAAATGAAAAGGTACGAAACGACACGGTGGGTACAAATGTAGACTTTATTCAAAATATACACCATAGGCCTGAGCACAATGATCCCACTGATGAACAAGCCGCAGGATTCCTTGTTCCCAGAATTCCTGTGGCCGTGACGAGACCCAGTCCTTCACAGCGTCCTTGAGTACGTCGTCCGAGTTGAAGCGCTTCCCTTTCAGGTGTTTCTTCAGTGGACCAAACACATGGAAATCGCAGGGCGACATGTCCGGACTGTAGAGCGGATGGTCCAATGGCTCCCACTTGAACTTGGCCAGTTCCATGTGTGTGACTTTGGAGACGTGTGGACGCGCGTTATCATGGAGCAGAACCACACCCTTCGTGAGCAGCCCCAGTCTTTTGTTCTTGATGGACCTGCATAGGCGTCGGAGTGTCTCACAGTACACATCGAAGTTAATGGTTTTTCTGTGCTTGAGGAATTCCACAAGTAGCGGACCTTGAACGTCAAAAAAGACGGTGAGCAACACCTTGCCTGCTGACGGCACGGCTTTGAACTTTTTAGGGGGAGGTGACGACGCATGCTTCCACTGCATGCTGTCCCGCTTTGTCTCTGGCTCGTAGTGATGGCACCAGGTCTTATCACCTGTGACGATCCGCTCCATGAAAGCGGGGTCTTCCTGATACCGAAACAGATGTTGCAGTGCTAGCCCCATCCGCAGTTCCTTTTGCAGGTCGGTGAGCTGCTTCGGAACCCAAGTGGCACACACCTTCCTATATCGTAACCTGTCGTGAACAATTGTCCACACGGTTCCATAGCTGACATCCACCTTCACCGCCAACATTCGCAATGTGACACGCCGATCACTTCTCACTAGGTCGTCCACCTTGTCGATGAGATCGCTCGTGATGACAGTGTTTGCCTGGCCTGGTCTCGGGTCATCACCCACACTCTCACGGTCTGCACGAAAATGGGCACTTCATTTTCTGACAGACTTGTCAGAGACTTGCAACACGAACGCCATCTTGTCCTCATACGGACTGCCGCATCATTTGGACGCCGCTTTTGATAAGAGCCTCTGCTCTCTCCTGTGCATGCGGGCGCCCGCGCATGCTCCGATCCCAGTCAGAGACTCCAATCGCATCCCGAGATGTCTCGCTACGTTCTCCCATGGCGGAATATGCAATATTTAACTGTTACGTTTTTACGTCGTTTCGTACCTTTTCATTTGATCACCCCTTGTATATGGTGGTGGTGTATTATCTCAGTGGCGTTTGTTTCTTTCCTTCACAAAGAAGCAGCTACACTAGTGACTTCACTATCATGCTAAGGGCAGGTGGTCTTATAATTCAAAAAAACACCAGCTGCCCCTAAAAGACAAAAACCAGTGTACTAGTAGTTACATTGCCTCACAGACATTTTCATTTTATTTTCGTAAGAAGCAACACATCTCATACTGTGTATATCACCACCAGGTTTAATATTCAATAGTTTTTTTATACTTTTACAATTATCCCCAGTTAATAAAGGCTCTAATGTACAGTAATAAGGGATTTACAAAAAATAATCGGCTATAACGGGGTAATTATAATTAAAATTCTGATTCTTAAACTAGGCAATAAGGACCACTGGTCAGAATGTTTAAATATTTGCATGGAAACTCCTAAAGCAATGGAATTTTCTTTGGCGAAAAAAAAAATATATATACAGACATATATAAATATACAAGTAGATGATGCTGTACTTCGACAGCGGTATAATCTATTTTGTGGAACCACATCATTTCAGCACTTAACGGCATCAATGTGTGGATAGCAGGGACGGACAAATTCCAGGTTGCCATGGCGACTAAAAAATCAGTTTTGTCTCCTAAAATTTTATATGCATCATTGCTAAAATGAAGTGTAAGTAAGACGCAATTTTTTTTGATTTCGTAATGATGTCTCCTTCCAATATGGGAATGGGTTATAAAGTCCCGGAAAAGTAAAAAAAAACATTAATTAGGACTGCTTCCCTCCTATGAAAAAACATACTTCACTCCTAGAAAATTTGGCTAGTTTTTTTTCATTTGTCCAGCCCTGGGAGATAGCACAACTTTTATCAAGATGCACATTGCAACACCAGCAAAACAGCTGCTGAAGAACCATTTTGACAATTACAGGATGACACAACACTTGAACGCTACTATAACCCTTGCAATTTTTGGCTTTGTGGATACCTCAACATGTTATGTGCAGTGGTTAGATTGCAAACTTTGTTGAATTGAAAGCACATCCACATCATTAGCATGACATACTCTGATCTGTGTGTTGTTGAACAAGCCTTTTTGTGCTTTCACCTCACAGTCAGAACACGGTGGACAACATATTTAATATTTCTCAGTAATTCTATATTATATTATAATTCTACATTCTATATATAAGTTGCAGTTGTTTGTTTAAATGACTTCATTTTTGTGAAAATAAATTATGAAATGGTGCGATGTTAATTAAGTGATAGAAAATTATAATTTTCATAATTTCCATAAATTATGAAATGGTGCAATGTTAATTAAGTGATGGAAATTTATAATTTTGCCCTGTCTGGCTATTGTTTCCATTCTTTGAGCCAATTTCGCACGTCTTCGATGAGTACAGTGTCTTCTATTTTACATTTTAACATATTTTTTCCCATTTAACATACAAAATTTCATTGCTTCAAGAATATTCATGCAAATTTTCATGTCATTCTGACCAGTGGTTTTATTTTAGAGTGTTTTGAACTCAGAACTTTAGTTATATATAATCGCCCTGTATATCATAAATCATCACTAATTAATCTGTTTTAATTATGCTGCATTAAACACATTTTATTTACCTAGTTTTTATCACAGTTTTTGCAAAATAGCCTTCATAATTAAGCATACTGAAAGTAACGGGAGAAAACATCTTTATTATAGGCTTAATAAAATTAAGAATTTTTAAACTCTAAATAATTCCTCGAGTTAAACTATAAAATAATTAAATGCAAAAGTTGGTTTTTATTAAAATGTAAAATATTTATAGATTAATTAATATGGTAATAGTGTTAATTACATTAATAAAGTATTTAATTACTTAAAATAATTAATTAAATTTATTATCATGACTTACCTTAATTTAAATGATTTACCAGAAATTTTATTGTTTTCAATGTAAATGATATAAAAACCAAAAAAAACATTTTTTTGTTTTTTTTAACGGTATTTTTACCAACCCTGATTCTCCAAAATAACAGCCCTTCAATTGTTCAAGAATAATTTTTCTGCAATTTTTATTTCAATTTTATGTGTTCATTTGAGAGAGAGAGGTTTGTTTTTAACATTTTTAAAACACAATTTTTTTGCAGGTCAGGCCTTAAATTAGATATTAAAGATGCAAGAAGTCAGTCCTTCCTTCATCTACTTGATGTTTTTAAAACGTGAGTAAGATAACTAATGAAATATATTTAAATTTTTTTTCTAAACCGACCATATATGACTTAAGTAGAGTTGCCAACTGCTACAGATTGTCTGTAGTTTCTATGAATTACCAACTCAACTACAGATCTACAGGAAATATTCTCTAATTTAAAAAAAAATCAGATCTTTCAAGTTTCTGACAGTATTTTATTCATTTGAAATCATGGTTATCTTTAGCTACTAAATATGGCTTAACAAGAAATTTGTGTATGTGTGTGTGACAGAATAGAAAAGTTTGAGAGAAGACATTTTATGAGATGGCAAAAGGGTCAATGATCAAATTGACATATTAACAGTGTTGCTTTTGGCAACATTTGGGCCTAATTTAAAGAAATACAGTGAAGAGCTTATGATTCATGCTGGCAACAGAGTATGATGATAGAGCAAAAAATAAGAAGCATGTAATATCAAGACATGGGAAAATATAAGGAATTTGTGAAATTTGTCCTGCAAAGGGAACTGGTAGTTTTTGTATTAGTCCCTACCGCTAGTAAGGGCAATACTGGATCTGCAATGATAACACCAACCCATTTCAAGAATGATTCAAAAAAGGAACCCTAATGGTTAAGTAAAAGCAAATTTTGTGTTTGATAACAAGTTCTCATTTTTATCGTGATAGAGGCCTAGTGTATTGCCACCAATGCAGGGAAAACTATTAATTCATTGAAGGGAAATGACAGAAAAGTGATTCAGAATAGCAACCTTATGATGATTTGGTCACTCATAAACAACATTATCTCAAATTTTTATTTCACCTGTGATTATTTGTTCTGTCTGTAGTAAGGCAATCTATAATAAGCAGCACCAATAGTGTATTTAGTGAGATTTGTGTGTGCAGATGCATTTTCACCTTGCGTGCCCACCTGTTTTAACCCTGCTGTACTGTTTGAATTTATCCTATGCTCTTATAATGTTCAGGTCAATATGACCCAACATGTTTATTTTCACTTGAATGCTTGTCTATTATTGAAAAATCCAAAGAACTCCAGACCATTGAAACAATTATACATAAATCAAACATTTTTTAATTGTCATTAAAATTTTACTTCCAGTTACGTTAGTTAATTAAAATGATAGAGATAGCTCTTTTTGTGTAGATAATAAAAATGTCCTATGAACTACTCCTGTAACTCCATTATAATAATGGAGTAACAGGAGTAGTTCATAGGACATTTTTAGAGCTATCTACTGTATACTTTATGCAGTTTGCCGTTGGTGCCCACAGGAGTCCTGATACTGAGAAAACATTGTATTAACAGGATCTATGGTTGGCAGAAATCCATATATATGGCCCAAAAATCTCTATGCAGGGAATGGTTGTATTGAATATTCATGAATTATTCAAGCACTCAACTCTACTTATTCAGGGACTACTTGCAATTTCACAAAGTTTCTTAAGGAAGGAATCTTAAGTAGTCTGAGTTCCTAGGTTCTAGTTCTTAAAAAAAGCATGAGCATATATACCCTTTCAGATCCAGTACTCACAAATGGGGGGGGGGGGGTTGTTTTTTCACTGTATATAGATGTTTTTTTAACTTCAGTGTGTTCCACCCTCACTTCAATGATAACATAAACATAACCCTTGAAGACACGGCTGAACTCCCTAAGGTGAAAAAAATATCTAAAGTGAGAAATTTGTGCTTACAGGTTCTGAAAAAGGGTCTGTGTGCATATATATACAGGGAGCCATTGGCTTACACGAAAGGGGGGGTTGGGGTTCTAACCCCCCTTGAGCCAAGATTATAGTGTTATTTTGCAGGAAAAACGTAAACCCCCCAAAAGGAAAAAAATCTGAAAACCCCCCTCAAGAAATTTCTGCATACGCCTATGCAGGGAGCATTGGTAACAGGGCGTATGGCATTTTACTGGTAAGCCGTTGATCCTAGAGGTATACTTCCAATTAAAAAATGTATTCAAATAACGTGTAGTACTCAGAAATGTCATTCATGTTGCAAGAGGTTGTATAGTAATTAAAATAAAGATGTTAACTTTTCATAGTGACACCCTGTGCTCAAAAAACCGAATTACAAAGTTGTTGCTCAGTCTCTCCTGGTGCCAACTAAAAAAATTCCACGTTTGTAAGTGTAATAGTCACTGAGATAATGAAATTCGAAAACCAGACAAAAGTTGGTAAAAAACATTAAAACATTGTAAACGGTTTACCCATATGCATTTAATGCTGTTTTTCACAACTTTCCTCCATTTTTTTAATTCAAATATGTCAGCGAATATTACACTTAGAAACGTGGAACTTTTTCAGTTGGCATCAGGAGAGACAGAACAAAAACTTTTTAACTGGGTTCTTGAGCACAGGGTGTCTGTATAAACAAGCATTTTTATTTTAATAACTATAGACTCCCTTGCAACATGAATTATACATCTGAGTACTAGATGTTATTTGGATGCTTTTCCTAATTGGATGTATGTCTTTAGTACCAATGGTTTGTCAGTAAAATGCCACATGCCCTGTTATCTTTGCACCCTGTATATTAATTTTATATTTATCTAAATACAGTCAAGTGTTCATACTTTGGACAATTTTGAACTTTGTACTGAAAAAATCTCCCCTCAATGAAACGTTAAAATTCCCAGCTTTCCTCTTTTATTAGAATTTGAATATCTCGGTGAATATTGTACTTAGAAACATGGAATTCTTTAGTTAGCATCTGGAGAGACAGGGCAACACCTTTGTAATTGGGTTCTTGAGCAGGATGGGGGAGTTAGTATTTCTATTTCCATAACTATACATCCCCTTGCAACAATAATGATATATCTGTGTACTGCACGTTATTTGGATACAGTTCGCCAGTAGAATGCCATCAAAAGCATTTTTTGAATTCAAATATCTCAATGAATATTTCATTTCGAAAGATTTTTTTTTTTTTTTGCATCAGAAGAGGCAGGGCAACAATTTTCTGATTGGGTTTCGGGTACACGATCACTGGACTGTATAAAAATTTTACATTTTTATTTAAATAACTATACGCATCCCCTTGCAACATGAATAACATATCTTAGTACTGCACATTATTTGAATACTTTTTCTAATTGAGTACTACACATTATTGGATACATTTTCTAATAATCTCTGGGATCGATGGTTTGCCAGTAAAATACCATAATCCCTGTTATCTATACACCCTGTACATACCAGGGTGGTAATTATTGACCGCCCAATAATTACACACGTAAATCCTTGTGGAAAACTAATATGGAAAAATTCTTTCACTTTTTTATTTGACAAAAAATGAATAAGTTGTAGCACTTTGAAAATTGAGGAGTTATGACGTCACTTCATAATCATGCCAAATTCACAGAATATACACCAGACGTTCAACTTGACATTTTTGAACGTATTAATATGTTACTATCCCAAAGAGAAAATTGAGAAAGCAGAAACCAGTTCTTCCCATGTGTATGTTGCATTTCTGAAATTTTTATGTGATTATATCAGGTTGCAGATTTGAGTTCATCCCCATGAGATTAAAAAAATAAAAAATAACTGCCTCAAAAATTCTGAAATTTCGCAGAAATATTTACTCACCATGTGTGTTAGTAAAATAAACTTCAAATCTAGAAATTTACCCATGGGAAGTATTTCTTAAAAAATGTTGAATTTTTTTTCATATTTTTGAAATTTATACATTTTTTTAGAAATTCATAAAATTCTAATGAATGATGAGATATCAAAGTTCAAGATTCATTTTACTAAGACGTGTGAATATTCCTACAAAATTTCAGAATTTTTGGTGCAGTAGTTTGTGGATATTCGTTTTATTAAACAATATTACATAATTAATTCAATACTAAAATACAAAATGGTGATGTTCTTGGAGAACGGGATTGTGTGTCCGCTCTGGTTGTTGACAAGGAGGTTATAATCCCCTGGAGGTGACATCAGGCATGAAAATTGAAGCTGTTGTGGCAACCCTAAGGGCTGACAAAGTAAGCCAGGAAAACCGCTCTTTTCGCCTATACTTAACATGTGTTTTGCCAGATCAAATTCTTTTAAAATATTAATAACTAAATAAATTTAAGCACCATGACTGTTTAATGCGTCTTCAGGTAATCTACATGATCCAATAATGGGGAAAAATAAAACTTTATCCTTGTATAAGGGGTTTTTATATTTTTAATTTATTTTTGAAAGGGGAAGATCATTTCTCACCACTCGCAACTTGTCGTAAGTTTTTAGTTCAGTGCCTTCAATTTATTTTGAAAATTCGATGTATCCCGTTAATGTCTATGGGAATATGATTAATTAAAATAATATGAAGCGCCAATAAAAAGTGCAATTTTCATAATTTTTTTCTTTTGACTATGTTTTGGCTTTTTGTTTTGTTCATCATTATGATAGATCCGGGGCATTTTGAATGTGTTTCAGGTCCATGGGCACTCGTCTTACGATTTACATGAGGAATTTTGATTTCTGAATCAATTCTGAGGTATTCGAGTACCTTCTGACAGGGCCGTAGCTAGGATTTTTGCCGCTCGGGGCAAACAGCATTTTTTTGCCACCCCCCACAACTTTGAAATTTGATTAATTTTGTAATGGTGTTCTTTGTTTCCACCTGAAACTGCTGCCCCCTAAATTTTGGCACTTGGGGCAGTTGCCCCCTCTAGTTACGGCCCTGCCTTCTGATACTTCCAGGACTCCGGCCCTGAGATGATTAATTTTTTTCATGTCATTGTCATGCCATAAATTCATTATTGAGGCCCTTGTGAAAAGATTGGTTTGGGAGGCCCCTGCCAAAGATCTCACTCAGCGCACAGATCCTGCTCCAGGATAGGGGGGTGACATGTCGAGAGCGCCAGGGCCGCAACTAGATAATTTGTTAGCCGGGAAAAACTGGCATTTTGACACCCATTGTCATGTACGTAGAACAAGCAGTTAAAAGGGAATTTGAAGCCACTTCTGGTCCAGTGCCTGGGGCACCAGACCTACTTGTTTCCCCCCCCCCCCCCCCAACTGCAACCTGCAGGATAAATTCAGAAATGAAAATTTCATAAATAAAGTTTTCAACAGAGCACCCATAAGCCTTAAAACACTTTCGTTTCCCCTTATGTAGGAGAATATTTTGATTTCAGAATAAAATCTAAGCTTAGGCCAGGGGTGCTCGGCCTCATGCCTCAAAGTACTGGAGGTGCTCGAGTGTCCTCCGCCACTGTATTTGTGGTTTTGCTACCTGTAAGCATTAAAAATTTCATCACCCTTCTAACGTTCCACTCCCATATTCTTGAACATGTATTACTGAAATATATGCCACCCATCCGAACCTTCCGCTATGTGGATATAGTATTGAGAAAAAAAAGCAACTTTTTTACGAGCTGCGATGAGTCATCTCTCTGGCCTCTAGTATTTAGGAAAATAATCACTTTTGCTGTTTTTTCCTCTTCATTTTGTTCCATCCTGTTACTTTGCTTTTAAAGGGGTATGTGTACGAAAATTTGACAAAAAACCCAGTTTTGAATTGAATTTAAAATTGTCTGTGTTCGAGTTTTTGTTCTACCTGGACTAATATTTTGAAATAAACAGCTGAAAGGCATTATATATGTTAATGTTTTTTATTAAAATGCTCTTTTCGCAAAAAAAAAAAAGTCAAATTTCTTCAAACATCTCTTGTTGAAGTGTCTTTAAACATTCTCTCAGCACTGAGGTGTTACATGCTTTGGCAGAATTTTTTAAAATTAAAATGATGAAAAAAGAAATTTCGGTTATTTTTACAAATGGTAGGAAAGCATGGGAAGACACTGTTTGTTAGGGTTTACTTGGTCCCTTTATAGAGCGATCATTGGTTTCATCTGGCAACCCAGATTCCCCATGCTTTCTCAATGGACGTGCTAGTTGCGCCACCTCCTGTTATTCTTTCCTCCATGGTTGTTGACGATCTATGTTCTTCCAAGGTGTTGCCATCATCTTCTGTAATACTGTTCTTCTCCGGTGTTGCCAGATACCCTACATTTACCCCCTTATATCAACAGTTGAATTTCTCTTATGCTCTGATCTCAAAGATCTACCAGGTGAAGGTGTAGATGCTTGTTGCTCTTTTTCATCATTATCAAGATGTGGGATGTGTTTTGAAAACTACAACAACTGCGAACTAAAAACCGTGGTCAATGCTGTCCTATAACATATCGCCCCTAGGGCTTTATGTCCCATTAATCCCTTTCCTGTTAACCTTACATTAACATTAATACAGAGTGATCCCCTGGGGGAGGACCCGTTCGAGTCGGATTTTCATTGATATAATGTTTGTTTATGTTTATTTTTCAATATTTATACTGTAATGATATACATGTACATTGTATGAAATGTGATTAATGCTTCTATATACCTTGTCTCACGAATGGAGGTGCCCGCGGACTTCCGTTTTGTCATCACGATTCCACGATCTGAAACTGCCATAGCCTTGTCAACGAAGGGAGAAGCCTGATCAACTTCCTCCATCTTGTTGAGCCTGTTGCCACCCATAGAAAAATAATATTCTTCCGATGATTACAAATCGCCCTACAACATGCAAATACATCGAGTGACATCGTAGTTTTCTCCGTGCGCCGAAGGACAACAGAATGCTGATTGGTCCATCGCAAAACCGACTCTCCGCTACTATATATACTCCTGGCTGATGCTTCAGCAGGGCATTCTCTCTCATTCGTTCTACAGTTCATCTCGCTTCATCAACTAAGCAGTTCTTAGTGTAGAGCAGGAAGCTCTCACCATAACCCTAATAATTCTCGACTAATATTTCAAGTGTTCTGTTTCGAGCTACTCCGGCTGGTCCGGGTAGTTAGTGGTACATCCTACAGTGATGTGGTTGCAACTTCATTCAACGAGCTACGATGTTCGACCTCTTCATGTGATGAGATATCACTAGTGTCTGTGTTGTCTTCTGTCAAATTAGTCGAGTGTCTTGTGTGCCATGTCATCGATGTGCCGACAGGTGAATCAAGATCTTGCGTTGATATCGTCTAGTTCCTCAGAGAGCTCTCCAAAATTCTCTTAGCCTGAGGGACCCTTGCTGACATGGTTGGGTGAGACCTTATGTTATAGTTTGGCAGTTGTGTTCAACTATATTTATTTGATCTATTTAACAAGAGTAACATAATATAGCATAATTGTGAAATACTAAATGATTTAATTTAGACAATTGCCTGTATTTTCTTTGTTTGCTAACGACTTACTCTGTGGATGAAAGAATCACAGGAGGTAGCCGTTAAGAGATGCTACAGTCCATCTGTTGATGTTTACCTTTTGACTTCCACGGCCATGATGTTTTGCCGCTCTGACTATGACCACATTTAATTCATTTCATATAATAGTTTTTTGTCACATTAAAGTATGTTATTTTTCTACAATATGCCTGATCAATTTAATTCAGCTTACTGCTCCACCTCTTTGAGAAAATACAACAGATGTGGCAACGAGTAAAGTTTGAATGTCTGTATCCTTTTCCGAACGATGGCAAAAACTAATCCCAGTGCCACAGATATTCATCAGGTAATACTTCAACAGCAGCAATGGATGGAAAATTGGTTGGCAGCTCAGCAACGAAACCAACAGGCACTGCTGGAGCAAGTTCTTGGACGACGAGCCGGATCACCGAAGGTAAGCATCTCTGCATTTAGATAGGATCCATGACTGGTGGAACACGTACCTGTGCTGTTTGAATCAGCATTTTGAAGTCCACGGCGTCACCAAAGACGAGCAGAAACGTGCATATTTCTTGTCATGGGTCAGTGTCAAAACTTTTGAATTACTTTAAAAGCTGTTCGCGGAAGCCGATGTCGCAACTTGTTCGTATGCGGATATTGTACAGAAACTTACTTCTTATTTCAAATTTAAAACCCATGTGCTTGCTGCTAGATGTGAATTTCTCAGATGTCATATGCAATCAGGTCAGACGTATGCGGAATGGGTCGCTGATTTACGAGGAATCGCTAGGGACTGTAGATTCATGTGTAATCGAGATGAATGTTCCCAATTTTTCGTGGAGTCTCTAATTCGTGATGCCATAGTTATTCATACTCCTCATGAGCAAGTTCGCTCTGCAGCTCTTCAGCATACGAACCCCAGTCTTGAAGATGTCCTCAAAATTGCAGAAAATTTTGAAGCTACACAGCACACAGTGCGGAGTCTGAAAGTGAATCCTAATTGTCCATCAACTTTTAATAATTCTCCGCCATGTGTAGTTCTGGAAATGAAAAATTCATACTCAAAGTAGCTGTCAAAGAATTCCAAGAGAAGTGAAATTCAGTGTTCGAAAAACCTGGTGATGTACCTGGTACCTGTTATGGCTGTGGCGGCAGACACCTAAGGTTTGAGTGCAAATTTCGTGAGGCTAACTTGTAATTTTTGCAAGAAAGTAGGCCATATTTCTTCCGTTTGCTATTCAAGAAAAAAATCTAATCAGAAGAAAAATTCTCCAAATCGGAAACATCAGCACACTAATACCTCTTTCCAGATTACAGAAACTATGAATGCTGCCGTGGACTGTACAGATAACAAATTACTCATTTCACTGATGGTTAATAACTATGACATGCCTTTTCAAGTAGATACTGGTGCTCCATGTTCCTTAGTTGGGACCAGGGGATACAAAGCTCTTGGGTCGCCAAGAGAAATTGATTGTCTCACTTCTGCAGGCATCTGGAAGCCATGTACTACAAGTCAATGGGCAGCTCCTATAGTTGTTGTAAATAAACCGAATGGTTCTATTTACATTTGTGGTGACTACAAAGCAGGGACGACGGAACATATTTGCTCGTGTTGCTAGAGCAATACCAATCATTTGAATGGTATTGCTCAGCAATACCAATCATACCAATCACTATTTGAACATAGCTCAAATATTGTACTGAAAGAGCTTTTTTTTTAAAATTAAAATTTTTGAAGAAACACCCTTTCCTTGTGAGTTGCATAGCTGTAAATAGCTCCTTTTGTTTGCTAGTCATTTCACGTCCAATACACCCTGTATATCCATTAAGAATGAGAATAAAATGAGCATCATAGAATCTGAATACCACAACGGTAGTCACAGCAATAGACATGAGATAGTGCGTTTCATCGCTGATTTCAGTTGAATCTAAACCCTTTGAGTGGCACTGAGAGACAAGATATCTCGCCTTCTTATTTTAGCATTGACAAGGCAAAATATTTTGTAAAGTTAATCCCGCTCTCAGTGAAATACTTTTCCCTATACCAATGGTTCACAAACTTTTGTCGACCACTGCTCCCTTGCCTAATTCATGATTCACCAGGGGCTCTTCAAGATAGATTAATAGATATTTTCCCATATAAACTTTTCCCGTAACTTCTTCAAAGCATAAATAGGTGCACAAATGAATATCTCAAGCTCGCTGTGAGACCTCACATAAAGGTTGGCGATGCCCCTAGAAACAGCGACGCACACCTTGAAAAAGCTGCTCTATACCGTAGGCGGAGATAGACTTGGAATTCTGAGGGGGGGGGGGCACGCTCATAATGATGTCAATTCCTATATAAATATCCTCCACCTTTAACGCTGGGGGGGGGGGGGGCGTATCTCCGCCCATACACTATATCAATGATTCCCAACGTGGGCGTTAACACCCCCTTGGGGGCGATGGAATGTTCCGGCGGTAGAAGCTACGGGTTTAACATAGGATCCCATGGGTCAGATTGCTTTGGGGGCGGTGGGACAAAAAAGGTTGGGAAACTATGCACTGTACCCATTACTTTTTCATTAATTTATACACATTTATTGCTGAAAATCATAAGGAAGCTTATTGATATTATGCCGTGTAAAGGGATAAAAACATCAGTCAATAGTCTCATCGATGTAGTTAAAAAAAACAAAAAAAAAAGTCGCTGAGAAAATAAAACTTGTAAAATGAAACAAAAAAATAATAATAAATGCAGTAATGAGACATAGCTTTGTTATCTGAAGTTTATACCACAAAAAAAAAAAAAAAACATACTACAGAATCGTTTATTCCAGCGCTATTACCAAAATTAAAATTCAAAGCTCAACATAAGTATAAATAAACAAATACACACAGACACAGAAACATGTATTTAAAAAAACCATCCTAGTAAAATGAGATGCTGTATATATATATTGAGATTCAGAGACCAAGGAGAAATGGTTCGATGATTGTTTTTCTATTTTTCATGACTTCTGACAGTGTGAGAGAGAATTTGTGAAGAAAAAAAATACATAAATGACTGCAAATAAAAAGAAAAGATACACAATGTTTTAATTAATACCATGAACATAGGCGTAAGCAAAATTTTCTCGGGGGGGGGGGGGTTTACGCAGGGCCGTCTTAAGAGTATCATGGGCATCGGGCCAAGTGGCTTTTTGGAGGCCCTACCCGGTAAATCCTAGAAAATTTCAACCGGATCTCATTTTTGTGAGGCCCCTCTTTCCTTGAGGTGCCCGGGTGGGCCCATGCGTTAAGACGGCACTGGGTTTACGTTTTTTCCTGCAAAATTACACTACAATTTTGGCTCAAGGGAAGTTAGAACCCCAACCCCCCCCCCCCTTGCGTACGGCAATGACCATGAAGTTATCGTCGAAAACACCAGGAAACCCATCCGCTGCTACTTCCAGAACGCATGTGAATAATCATTTCAGCATTCTATATTTACAGAAGACAAATCTCAACAATGATTCTTCTGCATGAAAGAAAAAATGATTTGATAAACGAGATCAAACACTGATTGCATGCACCATGAAAATTGAGACAAAAATGTCTCGTGCATCTCTTTTCTGGACATAAACGCGTACACAAATTATACATCATGTTGTACAAGGGAAAAGTGAAGGAAATGTTTTTAAGTAATTGAAAAAAAAGTATTTTAATTAAATCACTATATTTATTTTAATTTGCGTGTTTTTTTTCATTACTTTTCCGCACTGCCAACGGTGAAAGCCACCCCCCTCACCCACGGAGAACCTATGAATAGAACCAGAATCAGAATTTTAAGGTGATGCCTGGCCCTATTTCATGTTTCAGAAGTCTGCACACTTTTCCAGACGTCTGGCTTGCTCATTATCCGCTAGGGTTGACAAAACAGAATTTTGCTTAAAAAAAGACACCATTAACCAAATGTTGTTGTCATTTTCTTCCCACATTTCTTGTATTCATATACTCGTGTGATTTGCGTTGTATTGTTCAAAATCAAAGCCGGCACTGATGCCCGCGGGAAATATGGGAATTGCAAATGGATAGCGTCCTTTTCTCCTCGGAACCAAATATTTCTATAGAGAGAGGAAAAAATCGTTTTGCAGACCCATTCAACACATGCGTTCAATTAACAATATTTTAGCTGTCAGTCTTTTTTTACTACTCACTGATAGTGAGGCTATCATTTACTACTCACTTTACTAGCCACTGATAGTATACTTATTTAGTGTGCAGCCTGGCTGTTTTCCCTGACTGTTCCTTGAATAGATAGGCACTATACCTACCATATGAACGGGAAAAAAATTGTTTCTGTTGTACTGCTGGACTTCCTATGGTGTGTAATTTTTTTCCCGCTCATCTCTGTCGGATGACCAGCTGCATGTACAGAATCGAACCATTCCTTGCCATTCGTGTAAGATTGAACTATTTATGTCAGATAGTAATAATCATAAATTTGCTCTACTATTGTGGAATAATGAAACGCTCCTATGTGAGGAAAAATTTTTTTCCAAAGTTCAAAGGATTTCATTGTGACATATTGATGAACTAGATTCTACCCCGCGTAAGTTTACTTTTAAATTACATTTTTTTTTCTTTCTTTTGTGTAATTAACTGTAGAAAAACCATCTGCTGTCGTTTAAACTGGGAATGTTGCCAATAATTTTCAAGTTCAACTCTTAAATTCGGTAAAATTGTTGTGCAGATGTTGACGCCCAATTCCAAAGTTTGGCATTTGACCCCACAAGGAAAGGACTGACATGGGAGCGGACCTGTAACATTTACCATAATTTTTTTGGGTTTTTCAAGCTGTAAATTAACTACAGAAGAGCCTGTGAAAAGTTTTGCTTGGGGGGGGGGGGGCAGATGCGGCAAAAGTAAATACTGGACCCCTTAAATTAGAAAAAAGTGTAATATGTTTGGGTTTCACGTGGCCCAGGTTGTGCGCCGGTCCTTAAATCCACCTCCTACTTGGGCCTGCCAGAAATACCAGCCTACGGGATGTGAGGGCATAGCCCAGCCAACAAAATTTAAACAACAGGATATTCACTGACTAGCCAAGCACCTCTTCATCTTACTATCACCCCCTCCCCCTGTTCCCCAATTTTTCCTTTGCCCTCAGTGGAGAAAACGGTTGAGGCTGTCAAAGAGAAATGAGAAAAATGATTTCCACTGTGAAAGTGAGAGCCGCTCTTAACAGTGTGCGACAGGAGCGGTCGCTCTGTGCTTTGTGGGCCCCCCCGCACTCACTGTAAACTATTGGAGGCTTTCATGAATTCTGAAATTACTTCTTGCATTAATTCTGAAGTTTGAACAATTCTGAAATCCCCCCCCCCCCCTGTAATTTCTGAATTTTTATTGATGCTGGAATTATTTCTTTCAGTTATTTTTGATTCATCAAGTACAGAAATTTTTTTCGGTTTCAGGATTTTTTTTTCTTTCATTAGTTTAAAATTACCTTCAGTGCTGAATTTTCACCAGTTTTTGTGTTAATTTATTGAATTGTGTATTTAGCATTTTTTGTATGGATATTTCGCAGCATTCTTGTATATTTTGAATATGTACAAAAAATGCATGCCGATTCCTTCCCCCCCACATATATATAAAATCGGGCTAATATTTTTCGTGTCTGAAACTGTTGAGACGCACCGGGGCCCCTTAGGTAAGGGCGGGAGTGTCGTCAAAAAGACTGGGTCCATCCAGGCACAGCTCAGGGTCTAAAAGAAGAGCAGTCTCACAAAAATTAGATCTGGTTGAAACTTTCGATAAGCCAGTTTCATTATATACACATCTCATTTTTTAAACTAGTGTTTATAATCACATCTTGTTTATTCTATTCACATTTGATTGATAGACAGTAGAATTATTGAAACACATTATTTTAGTGTTAAAAAAATGCATTCGATATGACACAACTGTCATAATACTACCAGATTTTTATTTTAGGCTTGAAAGAAAACCACCCTATTTTTTCCTTGAAAATGTATCAGGATTTGAGAATACTTGTGCAAAAGATATTCTCATCAAAACATTGACAGAATGTGGCTATGTCTACCAAGAATTCCTTCTATCTCCTATTCACTGTGGAATACCCAACTCTCGAATGCGGTATTATATTATTGCAAAGCAATATCCTTTGAAGTTTGTCTTCTCACCCACTGGATTGGTAATTTTATTTCTGGCCTTCTAGATACTTTACTTTTTAGTTTTGCTCAATGTTTTTTTTAGTTTTTATTATCTTTAACGTATTTTTCCATATAAGGGGAATAATCTATGAAATTTCGAGTATCTTTTGTCATCAAGAACAGAGTGAATTCACTTGCACATTTTGTAAAAACCAGTTTTTTTAAAATCATATCCACTGTCACGTTTCAGAGTTATATTCAGGAGCTAAACCTTGTTTTACCTCTAAATAGTATTATTGAATTGTATCATTGCACCTGATCCGAGAATCAGGCACCAGTTTAAACCAGGTTTATTTCGTTTAAAACATTTTTTTTTTGGTTTAAATAGCATTAACATTGAATAATTTTTCAGAAATTTTATTGTTTTTAAACTTCTAATAATTGATTAAAATAAAATGTTTATTAATTTAATTATCACTATTCCAATATTAATTAGTCTACAAATATTTCTTAGAAATTTTCGTTAACAAAAATCTACTTTTGCAATTTAGTTATTTTTTTTAGCTCAATGAATTACTGTGTGTTTGAAAATTCTTAATACTATTATTAACCATATAATATAAAGGTTTTTCTCCAGTTACTTTCAGTATGCTTAATTAGGAAACTATTTTGCAAAAACTGTGATAAAATTAGGTGAATATAATGTATTTAATGAAGCACAAATAATGCAGATTAATTAGCGATGACTTACGATATGCAAGGTGATAAATAAAGTTCTGATTTCAAAACACTTTAAAAAAATCATTATCAGACGGACTTCAAAATTTACATGAATATTTCTGAAGCAGTGGAATTTTAAATGGCAAAGGGGAAAAAAAATATTTAAAAATGTAAAATTAACGAAACTGTACTCATCCAACACGTGGAAAATTTGCTTGCAGAATGGAAATGAAAGCCAGTCAGGGCAAAATGATAACTAAATTAATATTGCACGATTTCATAATTCATGGAAACATTACAAAAATGAAGTAATTGAACAAATAAAACTACAACTTATTTAAGAAATGTTAAATATGTTGTCCATTATATTCTGGCTATGAGGTGAAAGCATAAAAATGCTTGTTCTACAATAGATCATAGTATGTCATGGTCATGATGTGGATATGCTTGCAATTCGACCACTGCACATAACATTTTGGGGTATTCCCAAAGTCAAATGTTGCAAGGGTTAAGGTCAGGTGAACTGACGGCCAGGTGTCATTTCATTGTGTTATTGTGAAAATGATTCTTCAGTAGCTGGTATTGCAATGTGCATCTTGATAAAAGTTATACTATCCACACACTGATGTTGTTGAGATGCCAAAATGATGTGGTTACACAAAATGCTATTATCCTGCTGTCCAAGTACAGCATCATCTACTTGCACATTTTTCTTTTCTTTTGCCAAAGAAATTTTCATTGCTTCAGGAGCATCCATGCAAATTTTCAAGTCATTCTGACTAGTAGTTCTTATTGTATAGTTTTGGAATCAAAACTTCAAATTATAATCACGCTGCATATAGCTGATTATTTTTCGTAAATCTGTTACTACTATACAGCAGAACCTTGATTAACTGGACTTAATGGTGAAAGTATAAAAAAATATTATTGAATATATTAAGACTGGGTGATATACAGTGTGAGATGTTCTACTTCTTATGGGAAAGAAAATGTCTGTGTGGTAATGTAACTACTAGTACACAATAAAACTTTAAAATTAAAAAAAAATACCCCTATTGCGACTGGTGTCTATGCTCTTTGTACTGTTAATTTGAAAATCTTAGGTGTACATTTATTACCTAAAGAAAAGAAAATAGTTTTCGTGTCCCAAGTTAGTTGCGGGAATATGATTGCAGCATGGGCTAATGAATGAGCATAACATTTAGCATTGACAAGTGCATGGTCGCTCATTTTGGTTCGAACAAACCTCTGTTTCTCTTATGAGTTGAGTGATGTCACTATCCCGGATGCAACTAGGGTCACCGACTTGGGAATTCTCATTGACAAGTGGCTTAGGTTTTCTGAACATTGTTCAGCGGTTGTTAAAAAAGCAAATAGAATGCTCTGTTTCATTTTTAAAAAGGTCTCTTCTCATTCTTCCATATTTCTTTGGCTTAGTTCGTCCTGCTCTGGAGTATGATGTAAGGTTTTAGAAACCATATCTACAGAGAGACATAGACTTGTTTGAGGGGGTGCAGAGAAGAGCTACATGTGCACTTGTTGGCACACAAGATTTGATGGTTTGCACGCATTGGTTTTAAGGCCTATAAAGAAAGACTTGATTTCCTGAGTTTTTTTTACATTGGAGGAATGCAGGTGTTGAAGGATATGATCAAAGTGTTTAAAATTTTGAATGGAATGGATAGAATGGATCATGAGTTATTAATGCACCATCAATCAACTGCTTTGACTGAGAGGACAATGGTGTCATTTAGTAAGGGACAATTTTGGGCTGTGGTGTCTCAGGGAGTTTTTCCTCTAAATAGGGTTGTGAATAAATAGAATAGCTTAACCCCAGGGGTAAGCTATTTCACCATGATTGACACTTTTATAAAGTTCAATAAGCATATTGGGATAAATCAAGAAGTTATCTATACTCAAATTAAGACAACCACAATCTTTTTTATGGGCAGTGTATTATATAGTATTAATTATTAGTTCCTTCTTTTGTGATATATGCTTTTATATTGGGTTACTGTAGTTTGGGTATATTTGACATGTATATTTTTTTACAGGCATGATTTTTTCAGCCACCTCATCAGGCAGTTTGCCTGTTGTGGCATTTTTATTTATATTTTATATCGGACTGAATACACAGTTCAGAAATCAATTCATCAAAAAATAATGTCACAACCTTCATTACAAAATCACAACGCAAGTTCTCTGGTAAGAAAATATCAGACGTCTCAGCTCACATTCAAGAAAAGAACAAATTATCTTAGGAAGTGAAAAACTGACAAAAACAATGTGTGTAGAGACTTTGGTTGACATGATCAAAAAAAGAACAAAACATTGAAATGCTTGAAAAGCTAGAGATTAAAAGTTTAGTGATCTCGGTGGGCACTAAGAGGTTTCAGAAATCTCTTTATCTCATTTATTGAAACTTCATCACTGTCATCAACACCAGGAAATGAGAACACACCAGTTTTACTCAAGTTCTCATAAATATACGGATTGGGAGCAGCTGCGTATCTGAACTAGCAGATGCAAATAACCTATGACCATTCCCATGTAATTAATTTGTAATTCAATATAATGTGCCTAACATGGGACAGTGTCTCTAGTTTTCAGAAAAACTTGATTTTTTTATACTCAAGCTGGGTTGTACTTAACAATGGTGATTAAAAAAAACATATTGAACCGGCATTCTATTGGGCAGATCTTAACTAACATTGCCTTAAATCAGAGAAACTTCTATGTCTAAATATAACTGTGGTGCACTGTATATATATATATAGTTCACTAAAAAAATTCATAACTTTTTAGGAAAACACATGAAAACCTTTTTCCCTCAACTGAAACATGTTCTATGCTATTGAAACTATCATAAAATGTTTTACCCCATAGTTTCCCAAAATCTTTATTCCATCGCCCCTTCTTCAGAAATTTTTTTTCTCATCGCTCCCCCAACTCAAGTGAACTCATAGGAACTGTATCTTCTATCACCCCCCATGGACCATTTCATCACCCACTTTGTGAGACACTGTGTTAACACAACAACAAACAAACCTGATGATCTTTAAATGTAACCTTCAACAACCATCAGGGCAACCAACATATTAATACGAAACATCCCAAGTAAGCACACTTGACTCTTTATTTTTTTGGAAACTGAAATTTATTGAATTTAGAGCTTAATTTTAATTATGTGGTATTACCTTATTAGTACCTGTTAAATTTTCAGGGTTCGCACATCCTTACAAACTCCTTAAAAAGTCCTAACTTTTTATTTCCCTCTAGGGAAGGGCCCTTATAACTCCTTACTTTTTGCAGCCACTCCTGAAAAAGTCCTTATTTTTTTTCTCTGAAGGGATGATCTTTCTTAGAATAGGCATTCCCCATGGTGATGAATAGCATTGCCTAGAAAAATAAGAGGAAGCTTCCCCCAAATATAAAGAGGGAGAAAAGAGAAAAAAAAAACACCCTCCTTTGTAATAGGAAATGTGAAAGCACAGGATGGGATTGGAACATCCGTTACTATTTTGTCGTATTTAGTACGATTTTAGCAAATTAATATGATTATAAGCTTTTGCTTCTAAAAATATGATTTTTTACAGAATCACTAATTTTGAAGTTTTCCTGCCTATGACGCAAACTGGTCAGCATTGGAAATCGATGGTTCATTGAACGACATCATCACTCCCCACGCCCAGCGGTGAGAAAAAGTTAAACACAGCTGGGATTTTTTTTACTGGTGCAGCTTATGCTGCGACACGATGTATCGAACCGCCTATATTACGCAGTATACTGAGTGCAGTCCTCGCAGCGCTCTTATTTTTCCTATTTTTCTACTTTCGCCACAATCGTCCTTTTTTACCGCAATTCTCTCCTATTCCTATTTTATTCTCCATTCTTTTGTTTACAGCCTATATCTCACTACGAAAATTCTGAGAAACCGCAAAATGTCACTGCTTTCCGCAGTTTTTTTGACCGGTTTTATGTGTTTTATTCACATCACAACTCGCTACGAAAAAGGAAGAGAGAAAAAAAATTCAGTTCCACTGGAGTAGGGGATGACGACAGGCGTATCTTTTCGTGGCCGTGCCTTTAAATGCTAAAAACTGAAGTCCAGTGGGGAAAGCAAATCTTTTTCGCAAATCGGTTGCCGTAAATAAAAAGGCAAAAAAAAGGAGGGAGGAACAGGCTCTATCCACACTCAAGAGATTCTGTGAGAGCCTATATGTTTCTCTCTCCTGGGATCCCGTAACGAGCGTTCATCCCTGAAGCCAGGTTTTCCTAGGAGTAGGCTTTTTGCGCCGCATGAACCGAACTGGATCATTTTGTGTCGGCAGAAATGTGTTACATAATGACGTTATTCATTTGTGTTTTCTAAGCGTGGCGCATCAGCTCAGGACGGCTATATGGTATATGACCCTGGCGTCAGGTACTTTATCGGCTGCATGCTCCGGTTTGAAGGGAAGACACACAACATGAAAATGAAGCGATCGATGAAACGTGTGGCACATGATGCTTAACTCCTCCAGAAGCAGTCTGCCAATCATGCCCAACATAAAGCGCTGACGTGAGCCGTATTGCTCTTTGTAGGAAAACAGTTGTACTGCTTTTCTTATTGATGAATAGACTGTGTGTCACATTAGGTGATTCACATTGCGTGCGGCACAGAAAACCTGCTTCTAGGAAAACCTGACTTTAAGTGACAGAGCCTGAACCATGTCTGGTTTTACAGAAAGGGGGGAGGAAAGACGAGCCGATCAGCTGCTAGCTGAACCCACTTTTTTTTTAACCTTCAGAAAATAACTTACGTGTATCTTTATGTTAGGGGTCATTCAAGTATTACGTCAGCATCGATGGGTGATTTCCGATTTGCTGACTTTTGATGACCGGGGGTGGGGGTTGGATGATGCTTACGCCATCAAAAACCCTTTATATAAATATGAAATATTCTTAATGGCGTCTTACTCGTTGCGTAAAAAACAAGTACAACTTTTCATTAGTTTGTGAGCACCTGAACTAACATTCTCCCTATTGAGTCCCCTACAGAGCCACTTTAGTAATCTCTAAGTACTTAGTGGATCCAAGTGATCTGGATCTGTGCCGCACGTCATAGAAGTGATCCGTGATTATGCCACGGATCACTTAAGTAATCTGGGAATGTGCCGCGGATAATTTGAGTGATGTAGAACTGCACTGGTGACCGCACCAATGCTCTAAAACTTTGTCACATGTCACTTAAGGGATCTCTTAATGTGCCACAGATTGCTTAAATGGTCTGGAACTGTGCCACAGGTCACTTAAGTGATCTGTAAATGTGCTTGCGGCACATTCTTACCTCATTTTTACAAAAATAGATTTGGGGACAGGCCACATAATAACCCCAGGGCCACATTTGGTCTGCACAGGCCAAATGTTTACTGCAAGTCAAGGGTTACCAAGGGCTTAGTGTAACGTGCCGATGGTCCCCCAGCATAAAAGTCAGTAGTCGCCGTCACATAAAAAACATGTATGTTCACTTTTGTTGCTATTCATTGGCAGCGGTGATCATATGGCGACGATCAAGGCCGATCGTAATGATGTCCGCCTACGATCGCATGCAAATGCGGTGACCTTGAAGCCGATTGGCTTGGTTGGGCACGTGCGGTCAGAAGTTTTTCCATTAAATACCGGCCGTACGTTGTAACAACTCTCTCACTAGCTCTCTTCCTTTGTTTTGTTCATTCAACTGAAGCCCTCTAGTTGGACGGTTCTCCGTCTTGCTACCATATCATTTGGCCTTAGGCTGGGAAAATGATCCAATAGTTATTCAAAATGAAATAGTTTACAGTATTTGAATTTGTTTCCCGGCAGGTCCGGAATCGAAAGCATTAATTTATCTTCATAGTCAAAATACTTCATAGCTGATGATAGACGTAGCAACTGTCCTTGTCAAGGCTACATGAAGAAAGTGACATCTTGGAGATCCGGCCCTCAACCGAGAGGCCCCCCCTGGAACTGATCGAGGTGGTCCGGCCCTCAACCGAGAGGCCCCTGCTGGAATAGATCTGACCCTCAACCGAGAGGTCCCCTATAGCTGATGGAGGCGATCCGGCTCTCAACCGAGAGACCTCCGCTGATACTTACGGGGCTACGCTACGCTGAAGTGACTATAAACGTCAGACGTTCGACCGGCATATAAGATTGACTATTGATGACCATAAACCGGTGAGACCGTATCTTTCTGTCAATGTTGAATAGAGGGTTCAGTGTTGAATTAATCTGGTGTTAAAATTGTCTAACTTATACATTTGAACCTAATAAATAATATTTTCATGCAAAAGTTTATTTGTAATAATTTTCCACTTGTCGTTTGCTACTACAATTACTGGATATTTCGAACCGGGCAAGCAACTCCCAAAAGGGACATTGCATTAGCGGTAGGGTCGCAATGGATTTCTTGAGCAATTTTGAGTTCTTAGCCTTTAATAGCATTGAAATTAACAGAAATTTATTATAATAACATATAAAGATATTTTCTTTCGAAATTTTAATTCTTTTAAAAAATATTTTTTGCATTAAAAAAATAAATTGATCATCTGGGGAGCCCCAACCCAGATTCCACCTCTGTACATCTCTGATCCCACCAATAAGCGTTAGGAGGAAGGGGAAAGAGCGCTGATGAAATTTTGTTGATGGGGAGGGTGAGAGTGTTGCTGACTTTTTCTGACGAGGGGGGGGGGTGGGTCAAAAATTGCTAAAAATTTGCTGACGTAATACTTGAACAGCCTCTTATTTTAAAGCATGCATGTTTTCAACCCATGGCCTAAATGTGTCCTGCCTCAAGTGACCCTGGTACACTTACAGATAAATTAAGTGGCTTGCGGCACATTCTTACCTCATTTAAATGACCTGCAGCATATATCCAGATCACTCAAGTGGCTCGTGGCGAATTCTTACTTCAATTGAGCGGCCCGAGGCAAATTTCTCAATCACTTAAGTGGCCTGCGGCACATTCAATTGCTTGAGTGAGTGATTTCCAGGGGAGTTTTCTTTCCTTCTTTCAAACCGAGCACAACTCAAGTCTATCCCCATCTATGGGCGATTTACTACCAAGTGAGTTGTGCCGAAAGTGTAACTGTGTGTGTACCTAACAAACAGTCTGAGTGCGTATGTAGTGTTACGTTTGATTTTTCAAAGCTGCCATCTATATTTCAGAAGTGAAGTGAGTGTTATGATTGAATTACATTTGTACTGTTTGTAGGTCTGTTGCTCTCTGTGGAGAGACTTTTTAAAGTGGAGATTGGCTTGCATTCGCACCTTAAAGTTGGGAACCACAGAAAACCAACCTCAGCCAACCACCGCTGTGACGTCGGGGAAGGGGGGGGGGGAGACTGGATGAATCTCTTTTTTTGTTATATAACATTGTAAAATTTGCAACAACAGAAGCCAGAGATAAATCCAGTCAGGTGGCCCTGGAATTTATTTGTTGTGAAATTAATACAAGTGAAAACTTTTCGTGACCTCATGGGGGGGGGGGGTTGATATGGCTCCAGGGCAGGGTCCCCGATGGGGAAGTTGACAGGTTTCATTTCGGGGGCCCGGGATGAATCTCATTGTTTTTGCAACTTTAGCAATAAAAGTTTGCTATAAATCCATGTATCGGGCCCATAAAATCTGCATATTGACTTCCCACTTCTTTGTTGGGGGCTCTTGGATTTTAGTCATTGGTAAAATGAATATGAATTACAATTTTTTGTGGTGCTCATGGAGCAGGGGGTACAACAGGGCTCCAGGTTGGGGACCCTTATGGGGGAAGTTGACCCATTTTTGAAGGGTGCTGGTTGAATCTCATAAAGTGGTTTTTTTGTTGCTTTAAGATTGTAAAATTCCTCAGTAAACTGGTGCTTTTACATGCCACTTTTCATATCACTGATGAAGTGGGACGAAATAAACAAGATATGATGTGATGAGAAAAAGGGTGTTGCCGCCAAAGGGTGCAGGAAGGCTTTGCACCCCAGTATAGCTATGTTCATAAACTTTTCCCCATATTAAATTTTTAATTAAAAAAATTTGACTCATTCAGAAAAGCAGATCATGTGAAGCTGTCATGACTGGATGCGTCATGAAAAAACTGGATGCGTTTTCTTAAAAATACATTTTGTGGCTTTTTTTGAGATATATACACTGCTGGCCACCCAAATTGCAACACCAAGAAAGACAAGAGATATCGCAACAATATTTATTTTGTAGATAACATGTTGACCAAGCATCAAATGATTAAATTTATAGACTTCTGTGAAGTGTGGTTCCTGCCAAACTCAGTAGCCAGAGTAGCCGCCATTGTTGGAGATCACCGCTGCCACACGCCTCGGCATTGATTCAAAGAGACTTTGGATGTGTTCTTGGGGTACAGCAGACCAAGCAGCTTCCACGCGTTGCCAAAGTTGATCTGGTGTGGCAGCTGGGGATGTAATCTGGGTCAATCGTTGAGCAACCATGGACCACATGTTTTCTATCGGCGAAAGATCCGGAGAGCGAGCTGGCCAGGGAAGCAATTCAATCTGGCGATTGACGAAGAACCTTTGGACAATGCGCGACCACACGTGGCACGTGTGGTCGCGCATTATCCTGTTGAAATATGGCTGTGGGCAAGCCCTGAAGGTAAGGAAGGACAACTGGCTCCAACACCTCGGAGATGTAGCGCTGGCTTTTTAAAGTACCGGCAATGCGTACTAGAGGAGTGCGAGAGTGATATCCAATACCGCCCCATACCATAATACCCGGTGCAGGACCAGTGTGGCGGTGCATAATGCAGCTGTTCAGCATCCTCTCTCCACAGTGTCTCCAGACTCGAATCCGACCATCGTGGTGTTGCAGACAGAAGTGTGACTCGTCAGTAAAGACAATTTCATTCCATTGTGCCGTCCACATCCTTCTTTTATCGCACCATTGGCGGCAGAGACGTCTGTGGTTCTGCGTCAAGGGTAGACAAAGCAATGGACGTCTTGCGGACAGACCACTCTGCTGTAAACGGCGTCGAATGGTACGCGCAGACACTGGATGATGCGGTACAGACTGAATGTGCTGTGCTATGGTTCGTGATGTGGCTGAGCGATCCGTCACTGCCATACGCACAATACGCCTGTCATCACGTGAAGTGGTGCACTGAGGTGGATGCGATCGAACACGTCGGTCCGTCGTACCCTCCTGCATCCAACGATCACATATCCACATTACAGTTGTTTGGTTTCGTCCAACACGACTACCGATTTCCCTGAAAGGTAATCCACAATCTCGGTAGGCCACTATCCTTCCTCTGTCGAACTCGGATACTTGATCAAAAGATGATCGCTCTTTTCTACGAGGCATAATTGATCGTTTTTTTGAAAAAACCACAAGAAAAACACAATTGCCGTACTTCAAATCGTCGAAATCTCCAAGCCTTAAATAGCGCTTTGAAGTGGCACCACAGGCGCGCGTGATGTGCGTCTGCGCTGAAATTCTAATCATTTGCATATCTAACCTCCACTAATGCATGTTGTAAATTTCATATTATTTGCATGCTTCCTTCAGGGTGTTGCATTTACGGTGGCCAGCAGTGTATATGAAATATATATAATGTATATGAAAGGATTTGAATGAAAAATGTTGTTAGTTATTTTGTAGCTTATATATGAGCATATTTTCTTAAACAGTTTACAGTGATTTAACTCTTATTTGGTCAACATCAGTTATGTCTCTCTCAGAAAGGGCCACGGCTGAAGTAAGATAGACAAAATTTATTGCAAACTCAAAACATCACTTCTGATTTCTTTAAATCATTTTAATACTACTACCGCAACTCTCACTCTCTTCTTTCTCTTACTTACACTTCTCAATACCTAATACTGATCATCATCCTCTGTTACTGTTTGAATTTGTGTTCTCAAACAGACGCTCGTTACTTGCGCATACAGTCACAGCATCTCTTCTTTTTCAGCAGCTGAAATTCCTACCCATCATACCTTTTATTCTGAAAGTTGAAATCTTGGAAACATTGAAATAGAAATTAAAAAAAGACATTTAAATGAAAGTCAATCCGCATGCTTTTGTTTTTAGTCTAGTGGTGCAATTTTTTTTCCGGGGGGGGGGGGTGGCCCCCACGACTCATTAAAAACTCCTTACTTTTCATTTTGAAAATTTTGTATGAACCCTGAAGTACTAAACAACCATACTTAAAAATAAAATCTTATATTTGCAAAAGGTTACAGATACATTTTTGTTGTATTAATAAATTTCCAAACAAAAATTACTTTCATGTAGATGCAAGTAAAAATCAACATTTGTAATTTGTACAGGCTGGTAAAATGATGAAATTTTTTCTCACAGGGGCAGGGGCGGCTTAAGCAAGGGTGCAAGGGATGCAGTGCACCAGGGCGGCAGGTAGGAATATGCAGCAGATTGAACTGAAGACACCAGAAGTTGGACATCATTTTTAAAAAAATTTCTAATATTAAAAATTCTCACATGTGACATCACGCTTTTTAGTCATAGCCTGATGACAAAATTGTTGAGAAAACTTGAAGAAACAGTCACGGCCTGGGAACGTAATACCAGAAACAATATACTCCATCACAAGGGGTAATAGCTCATTTTTATGCCCTCAAATATTAATTTTTCCAGAACTGTCAAATAAAGGCAAAAGAATAATTCTGGAGCACCAGAAACACCTTTGAAATTAATTTATTAATCCTTTCACTTATAAGCAATTGCAACAAATACATTTTGAATGATCTCTATTTGAAGAATCTGCAATAAATATGGTAACCTTGTCGTAACCAAACTGCTCCCTGATGCCATAGTTTTGAAAACGATGTCGTCCATTATGTTATCATCAAAATATAAATTAAAGATATCAAGTGGATTACTGAAATCTGGCACACTGACCTTAAGACCTGGTACTCCACTGAAAGGAAATCTAGGTGGAGCGGGTGAAGAATTGCTAGCATTGGGTCTACACCAGTCTCTGGCAATTGAAATGGCATCTTCATCTAAGCTGGTTATCAATGTTTCTGACGATTTGCTTTCTGAGCTCGAAAATAGCTCATCACTCTCACTCATCTTTTCTTTTTTAGTTCCTTCCAAATATTCCAATAACTTATATGAGAAGTTTAAATTTTTACATACGATCGAAGCAGTACTAGAATATAAAACTACTCTTGGAGATTCACACTTGTGATCAGATTGATGAGTGAAAATGGAATGAAAGGAGATATGTGCTTTCTCTAACAAAGAGATGATATTGTGTTTAAGAAAAGAAGTTTCCAGTTATTAAGAAAAACAGCATTGAATCCAAGAAAACGACTGAATCCTGAATAAAAAGAGTTGAAAACTTTATTACAAAACAAATTTCCACCCCTTAGGAAGTTTTTACTCAATCTTTTTGTCAGGGATTCCGAACTGATACAAACAGCTACCAGTAATACCACAAAGTGAGGAGAAAAACAGGACGTTTCATCTTTGTGTCAACTGTTATGACTAAAAAAACGGGGTTGTCAATTGTTAGGCCGATACATCAAATTATGTGTGTTGGCGGCTATTTTGTACGCCAATTGTAGCGAGCGTTTTTCTGTGACTGTATTACGAAATAAGTCGTTAACCAGGAAAGGAGACGAGCAGTAGGCTGTCCCTTTAAAAATAAAGTTAGTACTATAGGAGTACGTGTTTAAGTTCAATTGTGTGATTGAATCTCATTAATGCACAGTAGTAGCATTTTTAGGTTACATTTTTAACTGAGCTATTGAACAGTTGGTCCGTCGAGCCGGAGGGTAATTGAAAATGAATGCTAAATATAATCGTCAAAAAGGAACTGTAAAATCTAAAGTTACTCAACTAGAAAATTTTGCTAAGGACTTTGAGCCATCAGTGGATTCAAAACAATTACTTGATGTGAAATTGAACAATATCGCCGACATCAAAAAAAATGTTGAAGCATTGAGGAAAATATTATACGCTCAACCAGAGACTATAGACATTAGCGTGTTCGACGAAGAGCTACTGCAGAGCTACTGCTAGAGCTTCAGACTAGAAACTCTGGAGGTAAGATTTCTTTTCTACCAAGAGTCGATGAAAAGTCATCATAAAGTTAATGTTGATGAGCGTAAAGAAATTTCGCGTATAAAATTGCCAGACATTCCTCTACCAGAATTTTCTGGCAAGTATGAGGAATTTAGTCAGTTCAAAAATCAATTTAAGTGTTTAATTGAAAGCAACGAACAATTAACCGACGTACAAAAGCTGTATTATTTGCGAGCATCATTAAAAGGGGATGCAAAAAAGCTTGAAACAGCTGACGAAAGCTATGCTTCTTTGTTTGAGGCGTTAACAACTCGTTATGAAAACAAAAGAATAGTTGTTGACACTCATATTCAAGCTTTAATAAATTGCGCTAAAGTTCAACATGAGTCAGCTAAGGAATTGCGCAATCTAATTGACAATGTAAATAGAAATTTAAGAGAGTTGAAATCATTGAAATTTGAAAGAAATGATTTATCAGACACCATGTTACTGAATGTATTACTTCAGAAAATAGATAAAGAATCCAGAAAGGAATATGAGTTAACATTAACAACTACCGAGGTTCCTAAACTAGACAATTTTCTGGAATTCATTGAAAAAAGAAGTATAATTCTTGAAAGTGTCGGAAAAATAAATAGTCGTCAGCAGCAGCCTGACCACAGAATACAACCGAAAGCAAAAACTTTCATGGTATATGATAGGGATAATATCAAAGAATATACAAGGTCTTGTGTCTCTTGCAAAGGTTTTCATGCATTATTTAAATGTGTAAAATTTCAAAGAATGAGTGTTTCGCAAAGATATGAATTTGTGCGAAAGCATAATTTATGCTATTGTTGCTTAAAAATTGGCCATATTACGTCTCAGTGCTTATCAAAGGTCGTTTGCTCTATTTGCAATTTGAGACACAACACTCTCTTACATCGGGGAGAAACGGCGTCTCCAAAAAGCAATAAAGATGTCATCCAACGAAAAAGCGAAAGCGCTTCCCCCATACCCTCAGAGGGAGGAGCAGTAGGGGGCCAACAGCCAGATGTTCTTCATAGTCTGAGCAATGTGATAAACACAAATTCATCAGCACTTCTCAGTACTGTGAATGTTTACGTCTGCGATTCCCAAGGAAAAGAGACTCGAGTTAGGGCCATACTCGATAATGGTAGTCAAGTGAACATGATGACAACAAGCTGCGCCGAAGCCCTCGGGTTGAAGAAAGAAAAAGTTTATGCCCCCGTTTGTGGCATTAATGGCTTGTCACATACCGTGAAAACCAAAACTACCGGGGTAGTCGCAAACAAAAGCGGCGAATTCAAGAAAGAATTGGATTTTTTGATTGTATCCAAAATAACAGATTTCACCCCATCGTCTCCTCTTGATTTATCGGGCTTGAAGTTTCCCGAAGGAGTTGAACTTGCTGACCCACATTTTTCCAAGCCTGGGAAAATACAACTTTTGATCGGAGCAAAAATATTTTTTGAGGCATTGAAGAGCGGACAGCTGTATCTCAGCAACGAAGTGTTGCTTCAGAATTCTGTATTTGGGTACATAGTCTCCGGGACAATTTCTCACTCGTCATCTCAGCAATGCTGTTTTCTCTCGAGAGAAGTTGATGTGTTAGATCAATCCATTAGGAAGTTTTGGGAAATTGAATCTGTTGAGGAGAAGCTACCCCTGAAAAGCAAAGAAGAACTTTTTTGCGAGGATCATTTTGTAAAAACCCATCGTAGAAATGAAAGAGGGGAATATATAGTTGATCTTCCGATGAAGGAAAATGTTGAACCTGGGGAATCCATGCAATTAGTTGAGCAAAGGCTGAATTGGCTGTGGAAAAAATTGGATAAAAATCCCCAAATGTCTGTTCTTTACAAAAATTTTATGGCCGAGTATGAGGACTTGGGTCACATGCAGGAGATGATGGAGGGACATGAGGATATAAAATATGTTATGCCTCACCATGGAGTCTACAAACCTGATAGCAGTACCACTAAATTAAGAGTAGTTTTCGACGCATCAGCCCCTTCTACCAATGGGTTATCACTTAACAACTGTTTGTTAAATGGGGGTGTGGTCCAAGAAGACATCTTTTCGATACTGCTAAGATTTAGAAGACATAAAATCGCTTTCACTGCCGATGTGAAAAAGATGTACAGGCAGATCTGGGTCAATCCTGATCATTGCAACTTACAATGCATCTTATGGAAAGAAAGTCCGTTAGATGAACCCAAACTGTACAAGTTACTTACAGTAACATATGGAACAAAATGTGCACCATATTTAGCCACTAGGGTGTTAAGGCAGTTAGCTTATGACGAACAGAAGAAATATCCTCTTGCTGCTGCCGCAACTCATACTGATTTTTATGTTGATGATATTCTAACTGGTTCTAACGATATAACAAGTGCCATTGAATTGCAGCAACAGCTGATTTCTATGTTAAAATGTGGAGGCATGGATTTACACAAGTGGTGCTCCAACGAAAATGCATTGTTGAACAATGTTCCTGTCCATGAACGAGAATATTGCTTTCAGGATCCTGAAAATGACACGGTGAAAACTTTGGGTTTAAGATGGAACCCTAAAGAAGATTTTTTTGGTTTCACTGTTGCTCCTGGTAACAGCATACCTACTAAGCGTGCTGTGTTGACAGATATCGCAAAATTATTTGATCCGTTAGGCTTGCTTGGTCCTGTTCTAGTACAAGCAAAGATTTACTTGCAGAAGCTCTGGCTGTTGAAAATCGACTGGGACGATGAACTGCCGTCTCAACAATCAAAAAACTGGAGAAAATTCCGACAAGGCCTTACAAAGTTGACAAACCTCCAGATTGATCGTTTCGTCTTATCAGACTTTGCTGAAAAATTAGAAATTCATGCATTTTCAGACGCGTCAAAGGATGCATACGGGGCTGTTGTATATGTGCGTTCGATTACTGCCGTGGGTGACGTGAAGGTGGTGCTTCTTTGTAGCAAATCCAGAGTTGCACCTCTCAAAGTAGTAACCATACCACGTCTTGAACTTTGTGCTGCAGAACTGCTCTCAAAGCTTGTTGAGAAGGTGCTATCTTCTCTGCGTGTGGAAGTGGACAAGGTGTGTCTGTATACCGACTCAACAATAGTGTTGGGTTGGATCAACGCTTCACCTCATCAATTGAAGGTATTTGTTGCGAATAGGACATCCAGAATCAAAGAAATCACCAAGAACTTCCATTGGTATCATGTGAAATCCGAAGATAATCCTGCAGACTTAATTTCAAGAGGAGTTATCCCTGATCAAATCATGGATCAGACTTTATGGTGGAATGGACCAGGGTTTCTTCATGAGAGAACTATCGACTCCACAGATGGAGATTATCCTATTACATCCGATGCAGATTATCTCCGAGAGTTCAAGAAATATGCTGATATGACTTTGACTCTAAATCTGAAAGAAGTTTTCATGGATTCTTTATTTCGCATTACAAATGATTATGCTAAATTAATTCGCATTCTTAGTTTTGTTTTCAGGTTCATCCATAATTCGAGAAATCCACTTAATAAGCGAAAGGGTCCTTTGTCACATCAGGAACTTCAAGGTAGTATGCAATATCTAGTTCGTTGCGCACAAGAAATAGAGTTTAAAGGTGACATATCCAATCTTAGAAAAGGGAAATTGGCAACAGACAAGATAAAAAACTTACTTCCAACTTCCATACTTAGACGAAAAGGATATTTTGCGAGTAGGTGGTCGTTTACGGCACAGTCAAATAAGTGATAGCCAAAAACATCCGATCATATTACCATCAAAACATAAGCTCACTAGAATGATCATTGAGCATCATCATAAAAAATATTTACACATTGGTCCGCAAAATTTATTGTATTCTTTGAGGAGAGAATTTTGGCCATTACGTGGCAGAGATACGTGTCGTAAGGTTGTACATGACTGTATCACTTGTTTCAAGATAAAACCTGTAACAGTAGAACAACTCATGGGGGATTTACCTAAAGAAAGAGTCACTGTGAACTATCCCTTTAACTGCTCTGGTGTCGACTTTTGTGGACCGTTTCTGATAAAATATAAGGGCCAGAGAAAGGGGATCTACCACAAGGTGTATATTTGCATTTTTGTATGCATGGTCACGAAGGCCACTCATTTGGAAATAGTGTCTGATTTGACATCCGAAGCATTTATCGCTTGCTTGAAAAGATTTGTTGCCAGGAGAGGAAAACCTCAAAAAATGTTCAGCGATAATGCAAAAAACTTCGTAAGTGCTAATAAAACTCTGAAAAATTGGTATGCCGATATTGTGCAGAGTAATAACAATCTCGTCAACTATTTATCAGCAGAGGGTATTCAGTGGCAGTTTATACCTCCCAGAGCACCCAACTTTGGTGGTTTGTGGGAGGCCGGGGTAAAATCCTTTAAGCACCATTTGAAACGTGTAGTTGGGAATTCGAAACTAACATACGAAGAACTGTTAACTATTGTCAATCAAGTAGAGGGAATTTTAAATTCACGTCCGTTAACACCACTATCTAGTGATATAGATGATTTAGATATTCTTACGCCTGGTCATTTCCTCATTGGTCGCCCAGTCACTGCCATTGTAGAGCCATCACTGACTGATGTTAAGGAAAACAGATTGAATTTATGGCAACGTACATCTAAATTGGTGCAAACAATCTGGAAGCATTGGCAAAACAATTATTTGAGCACTTTACAACAACGAAATAAATGGAAAGGTTCCAAGCCCAACATCAATGTTGGAGATATGGTTGTCATGAAAGAAGAAAACCTCCCAAGTTGTAAATGGATTTTGGGAAGAGTCGTGGAGGTTTTCCAGGGTAGGGATAATAAAGTGAGAATTGCAAATGTAAAAACAATGAATGGGATCTTCAAAAGATCAATATGTAAAATCGCGTTGTTGCCATTAGAAGGGTCTCGATAGAAAAAAAAAAATCATGTGGTTTCCGCCTTGAAATTATAATTGTATAATATAGTACATTTGTGTATGTATATAGTGCATTTGTATTTTATATAATTAATTTTTGTTTCGCAAATATGATATCTGTACTGCATCGAATTTTTGTTATATGTGAATTTGTTTATGTATTCAAGTTTTATATTGTCGTATTTATTGAAATTAATATTTCAATGCCGGGCAGCATGTTAGGCCGATACATCAAATTATGTGTGTTGGCGGCTATTTTGTACGCCAATTGTAGCGAGCGTTTTTCTGTGACTGTATTACGAAATAAGTCGTTAACCAGGAAAGGAGACGAGCAGTAGGCTGTCCCTTTAAAAATAAAGTTAGTACTATAGGAGTACGTGTTTAAGTTCAATTGTGTGATTGAATCTCATTAATGCACAGTAGTAGCATTTTTAGGTTACATTTTTAACTGAGCTATTGAACAGTTCAATATTACTCAGTTTCATGAGATAAAAGTCCTCTTCTGAGAAAACTCTTGTGAGGTTCTCTGTGGTCATTTAGAAAGATTATTTTTGTCTCACCATTCTCATTTTGTGCACACAAATCTTTAGTCCCTGCCGTGAATACTAGAAGAATAGTTGATTTTAATAAGCCCAATAAAAAAAACAGGTTGTAAGAGGGAGGAATTGAAAGCACAACACACACACAGCAATAAGATTTTTTATCTCAAGAACCATTATTTTGCTGTATTTACAAGAGTCTAGATTTAACAAGCAAATCAATGATTTTTTTTTTGTTTGGTACAATGCTAATTGTATAGCGAGTTTTCTAGGTAGCCCAGATTTAATGAGGGATTAAGAGGAGGACTTTGAAAAAAGGTAAATGTAAAAATGAGGAAAATATATATATATAGAAAGTAAATGCTAAGAAAACCCCCAGAACTGTTTTTCTTTTACCTTTTCAAAATATGTAGATTATATCCTTTGACTAGGATAATACGCTTGATAAGGGATGACCGTCAATGAAATTCAACAATAGGCATATTATTCCAAGGTTTGTTGTCAATGTGCAGGAACAAAAACACACACACTCTAGAAGAGAGGAATGAGCCATTACCTCCTAGATACGAGGGTGCAGCCCTCTGCAAGCTCATATTTATAATAGGTATTGGAGAGCATGAGAAATGAAGATTAAAACTGACCAATTGGAGTGTAGAAAAAATGGCTACTTCAGCCCTTGTTAAATTTTTCATGTGTTCGGGCATGAGGATCATCACCTTAGTTCTTCTTTCCCATGTTTTTTTGGGGGGAAGCGGGAGGGAATGCATCCAAAAGCAAGGTTTAATCTGTAAAAGGTAAAATTAAAAAATAGGAATCGTAAAAATGCTAGCAAAAGGTGAAAAAAAAAATACTTCACAGCGATATAATCTTATCCGAAAATTAATTTTTTTACTGGAAAACTGATTTAGTGAATGACCAGATATTTTTGCTGAAAATCAGCTCTTTTTTAGATACGGTTCTGACTATATATGTAGCATAGGTAACAGGGCACATGGCATTTTATATGTGAACCGTTGATCCTAGAGATATAATTTAAATTAGAGAAAAAAGTATCCAAATTTTACACGTGTAATACTCAAATATATATATATGTCATTCATGCTGCAAGGTGTAAAAAAACATTAACTTTTTATACAGTTAACATTGTACTGCCCAAAAACCCAATTAGAAAGTTGTTTCCCTTTCTCTCCTGCTGCCAACAAAACAATTCCACGTTTCTAAGTGCAATATCCACAAAGTGAAAAGTTTGGAAAAAAATAGCATTAAAAATCATTTTACCCGCATTTAACACCATTTCTTCCCAACTTTCCTCTTTTTTTCTAATTCAGATATCTCAGTGAATATTGCACTTAGAAACATGGAATTTTTTTATTGGCATCAGGAGAGACCGGGAAATAACTTTCTAATTTGGTTCTTGAGCACAGGGCTTCTGTTTAAAAAGTTAGCTTTTTTCTTTAATAACTATGCAAACTCTTTCAGCGTGAATGACATGTTTGTGAGTTTTACACATTATTTGGATCATTTTTCTAATTGGAAGTGTGCCTCTGGAATCAATGGTTCTCCAGTCAAATGTCATGTACACTGTTAGCTATGCATCCCGTATAAGAATATATTAATATAATAATAATTTAAAGCAAAAATAGTGAAGCTGCTTTAGAAGAATGTTGTTCAAGGGATGGTTTTAAAATGACGGCGACATACCAATAAGAATGGTGTACTAGAATATATTAATATAATAATAGTTCAAAGCAAAAATAGTGAAGCTCCTTTAGAATGTTGTTCAACGGACGGTTTTAAAGTGACGGCACAGCAACTTACCAATAAGAATGGTGTATTATCGAATAACATGAAACTGTCTAAGAAAGAATCTAAGACAAAGTGATGCACTAAAGAGGTTTTACTGTAAATAAATAATAAAATACACTCGATAAGTATGTATGTGTACTCTTTCCTCATTAATACAGTATTCTTTTGACAATTTTGTTAACTATAGATCATAAGCTGAGATAGACCCAAGGGGTGGGTATGACACAATAATGATGATGATGTCGCCAGTACCAGAAATCGTGTCTAGTCTCTCATATTGTACTCTGTGAACTCTGGGTTCCACTAGTAATTTTAAGTTTTATAGTTTCCTTCAGGTTTTTTCTTCGATGTCCTTCCGTGCAATATAAAGTAGGATCTCGACAACCCAAAAAATAGATCAACCAGGTAGAGAAGGGTGCAAAATTATAGTTCAGTATGGGTAAAACAAGCCGCACAACACTATAAAAAGTTTGTGCTCTGTTTGGGATTTTTTTTTAAGTAGAGGCGTCTGAGCTGGGGTGGTCGAGCACCTGCAGTATTTTGCAGCACATCTGACATGGTTTGTACGGTCCTTGAAAACCTTGAAAAGTCCTTGAAAAAAAAAAAGTTCATTTTCAAGGCCTTGAAAATCCATAAGAGTCCTTGAAAAAGAATTTTTTTTTAAGAATTCTGTGAGAGTCCTTGAAAAATTTGTGTTTTCCAAAATATTTTTTGCCACTTTTTTTTTTACTCCGTAAGTGACATACTTAAAAAGTGCAAAGCACAGGAAAAAAGCCTTAGCAGCCAATAACCCTGGATAATTGGATTTAAAGCATGTTTTTTCCCATTCTTAAGCCGGGTTTTTGTAGGAGCAGGTTTTCTGTGCCGTGTGCAAAGTGAATCGCCCAGCATGACACGCCGTCCACTCACCAATAATTAGAAAACAAGTTTGACTGTTTTCCTAGAGAGCGCAACAAGCCTCACGGCAGTGTTTTACGTCAGGCGTGATTGGCCAACTGCTTCTGGAGGCGTCAGATGTGTTGTGCGCCACTCGTTTTACCGATCTTCTCTTCATTTTTGTTTTCTTTCACTTCCCTTCATCGAACTCGATGCTTCCCTTCAAACCGGAGCATGCATATGACAGAGTAGCTGATGTCAGTGCCGTGAGCTGATGCGCCACGGTGGGAATACACAAACGCGTAGTGTGATTATGTAACACGTTTCTGTCGACGCGAAATGATCCAGTTCGGTTCATGCGGTGCCAAAACCCTATGTTGGAATGTTTTTTCCCTTTTTATTCTCTGTGCACGTGGAATCGCTCGGCCGGACGCAATATGTAAATCGCCGGCGACGTGCTCTCACCCTCACGGGAGCTCCGCTTTATACTGTAGGCTAGTTTTTTTCCGCATGTATGTCAGGATTGTTTTTTTCCCTCAGAGAGTGAAGGTTGTTATTTGTCGGCCGTATTATTATTATTTTTTTTATGATCGTAAATGATATTATTTTTTTCCCTTGCTACTTTTATAGAATAAAAGCTAGAGTTCAAAATGAACTTCCGATCGTTGTTTTTTTTCTTCAGCTCATTTGGCACGCTCTGGCCCCCAACAACCAATACCTCCTTCTAGAGTAGAAGTCCTTCTGCTTGGAAGTCTGGGGGAGGGGGCACGATGATGATGTCAATTCATATATGCATATATACATTAGATCAGTCAAAACTTCACCTTTCACGCTGTCCCCCCCCCCGCGCCCCCCCCCGTATCTCCGCCCATGCTGTCAACAAAATATTTATTTATGAGTGATGTGAATTGCTTTTTTTTGTACAAGGTTCTTTAAAGAAAGAAAACAAAAAATGAGTAGAAAGTGTGTGTACTTTTAATTAGTTGTGTGGCTGAAAAATCCCTTCTATCAAGATTGGTTGCTGAGTGTGCCAGACAAAAATGCCGCCAAATGCAAGCTTTGCTTGAATGGGTGAATCAGCGCTGAAATCCATTGAGCTCATATTACTGGAGGGACTATGTGACGCAGGGCCATAACTAGGATTTTTGTATTGTCTTGCAACCCGCACCAATTCGGAATTCAATAATTTTATAACTGTGTTCACCTAAAAATTTCCACCCGGGGCAGTGTCCCCCCCTCCCGGCCCTTTAAGTTCCAGTACTTGTATGACATCATTCCTTGGAAAATCATGTGACGTGTTGAATGTTGGTGCATCTCCGTTATTTTCTAATGGCATCCATAGTTGTTTAAAGGAGTTTAAACAATAAATGAAAGAAATAATTTCAGTATCGATGATATGATTCCAAAATTAATGAAAGAGATAGTTCCAGAATTAATGAAAGAGATAGTTCCAGAATTAATGAAAGAGATAGTTCCAGAATTAATGAAAGAGATAGTTCCAGAATTAATGAAAGAGATAGTTCCAGAATTAATGAAAGAAAAAATTACAGAATTAATGAAAGAAAAAATTACAGAATTAATGAAAGAAAAAATTACAGAATTAATGAAAGAAAAAATTACAGAATTAATGAAAGAAAAAATTACAGAATTAATGAAAGATAATTCCAGAATTAATGAAAGATAATTCCAGAATTAATGAAAGATAATTCCAGAATTAATGAAAGATAATTCCAGAATTAATGAAAGATAATTCCAGAATTAATGAAAGAGATAAATCCGAAATTAATAAAAGAAAGAATTTCAGCATTAGCGAAAGAAACAAATCCAGAATTGATGAAAGCAATTATTCCAAAAGTAATGAAAGAAATAATTCCAGAATTGATGAAAGAAATAATTCCAGAACTGATGAAAACATTCCAGAATTAATGAAAAATTATTCCAGCATTAATGAAAGAAATTTTTTCAGCATTAATGAAATAAATTCAGAATTAATGAAAGAAATAATTTAATCTTTTTCTGTCTTTAGAAGAGTTCTTTTTTTAGTCTTTAAAAGAAAATTAATTGCAATATTTAGAGACTAAACTATGTTTCAATGAGGAAATTGACAGGCACGAACTGTGTTATTCAATGTGTCATATGTTTTGTATGATATATATGTGTATGTGGCCTCCTTTATTCATTACGGATGATGTGAAATAATGTAGGTAAAAATGTAATCTCTGAAAGTTTTAATCGAAATTAAATATGTGCCTATTCATGTGAAAAATATGCGTTTGTAAAAAAAGTCCTTGAATTTTTAAGTTTTACCTTGAAAAGTGCTTGAATAGTCCTTGAATTTGTTTTCGTTGGAAGAGTACGAACCATGTCTGAGCACCCTTCACATTAATTCAGGAATCGGAATCTCTTTTTATGATCATGTCGTTCACCCAATGTCTCAAACACTTCCGATGTCTTCAATGACAAAGGGTAGGAAAAAGTTCCAATGATGATTATGTCAGAAACCAGCATGCAAAAATATTAAATTGGCTGCTTTGAACGAGAAAAGGATTTCATGGAACCCTTTTCCATCATGCTGCCCTGGGGCCCATGAAAATATAAGCAGCCGCTCAACTATCACATGCTCATCATCATCGCCCAGGCAAAACCACCACAAGCTTATTCCACGACAGAAATTTCTTCCATTCCGAATGCGGCAACATTACCCAGATTACTGCAAAACACTAAAAAAAATGCAGAACAGAATGTGAAAAACGAATTTTCCAGAACAATTTGGATATTCTTGCGTTTAGCAGTGCGAAGTAAACCAAGTTGTTGGGAATAGAACGAGTTTATGTTTATAATCCCTCTGGTCACCTCCAGATGGCGTAACCTGTCCATTCCATGACTCTTTTTGCTTGTCTTTTTTTCCCCTTATATGTATCAGTGTGTTCTGTTCATTCGATGCCGATGCATGTCTCGCTTGTATAGTACGCAAGTAAAATCGTTTTCTTTTACGCTGCTTTGCTCTCCCATAACGTAAGCAATATCGGCCCGACACAAGTGAAGACAAGGGGGTGAAGAGAGGGTTACCCCATTAAGCAAGCCTTCTGCAAAAATCTTGGAATATATTTGGTTCAAATAAATAATAGTCTTCGAAACTAGGCCAATCTAGTGGTTCTGCTGAATAAAAGTTTGGAAGAAATTTTTTTAAATATACAAACTTATGAATTTGTTTCTGAATAAGTGGTTCAAATTTTTTAAACACCCACCCGATTGCATATGACATGCATAAGTGAAATGTGTATTTTAATTGCATGTCACCTACAATTAGCCGACAAACCAGAACATGGCTCAAGAGAAGGACATGAAAGGTTAACAAAGCGAGGTTAAGAGTTTTCTAGTTGATCATAATATCATATGTAATGAAACTAGGCTGATTTTCAGGAGCTACTGTATGAGCTGGAGAAACTGTTGAAAATGAGAACTTTGTCAGGATTTAGAAATGGAATTCCAAGGGTTGTACAGCATCTGCCACTCTTAGCAGACTGCTATGAGCCTGATGCATAGATCAGTTGCATACTTGAAGTCCAATGCTATTGCCAGTTTAAAAGATGACTAGGTTCCATGGAAAAGAATTACACACAGATCGATAAGGAAGCATTGGCCATCTCTCTCTCATATTTTTTTTTTTTTTTTATTTGGGTCCTTCAGAAACAACTCCCCGTGTTCCACAGAGTATGCCACGAGGCTTACAAACGTAAGTAACAACAACAAACATATACGGTTCAAGAAACTCAAAATTTGCAATACAGCGTAATACAAAAGAAAGGAAAAATCAGATCAGTATGTACAATAACAATATACGAATGCACTTCAAAGCGCAATATTGCACCAGTGAATGCCATATGGTATCAATGCAATGAAAAAAAAAAAAAAAAAAAAAAAAAAAAAAAAAAAAAAAATTCAATACACACACATGAATAGAAAAATATACGACCACACATAAGTATATATATATATCCACACATACACATATATATACACACACCAATACATACATACAAAGATAGTGAGAAAAAAAAAAAATAAATAAATAATAATAATAATAACAATAATAATAATAATAATTAGTACTTAAATGGGAATTTTGATTAATTATTCAAGAATCGAAAACAGCACTTGCAAGGAAAATGAGAATGTACACATTGTATATACAAAAATAAAATAGAAACCAATTATTTTTTCGCAAAGATATTTTGTACATATATTTTTAGAATGCGAAGGACTTCCTTTGATTTGACCAAATCGGACAATGCAGGCGGCCAAGAAATAGACAGTTTCTTAAGTTCTTTTCTGAAATGAACCCTCTCCTTCGTTAGATTTTTGCACGACAGAAGAAGATGCATAGGATCTTCTTCATTGGTTCCACATATACACAGCGAACTACTGGCAAGTTTCATTCTCGCGAGATAACTTTGAAAATTCCCATGCCCAGTAATAAATTGGGTCAGATGGAAATTTGTGGAGAAATGGTAACACTTCCTTCTCGCCGGAATCGAAGGGAAGAATTTCTTTACCGGCCTGGCATTTTTGGAACTGACATACTCTGTGTTCCACTGATGGATTGATTTGTGTCGATACACATATTTATAGTGAGATTTTGGGACTTTCACATTTTCTATGACATTAAGAAGTGTAGCAGACCGTGCGAGATCATCTGCCCTCTCATTCCCAGTGATGCCACAGTGACTTCGAACATGTGTGAAATCGATTATATATTTTTTCTTTTTAAGATCATTTATAAGACATTGTGTCTCCACCACAAGTTTTTCTGTAGAATTTATATCTTGTAGACTTTGCAAAGAAGAGAGAGAATCTGAACATATCAGCGCGCTATTATTATCGTTTCCAACACAAAATGAAATCCACTTGGTGGCAAGATTCAAGCAGAGGAGCTCGGCTTGAAAAACAGAACAGTTATTTTCTAATCTGAATTGGCGAAACAGGAGCTCATTCTCTTGCTTATAAGCAACGTAAGCGAGACCCACTTTGCCATCAATTTTACTGCCATCAGTGTAACAGATGAGATCGTACTTAGGAAAAGACTCTTCATTGTAATTTACAAGTGCGATAGCAGCTCGTGTCGCTGGGTGCGGAAGAGATGAAAAAGGTACTATACCCGAAAGGGAATTGTCATCACAATTTCTTGAAAATATGTTCTTGGCCTCGTTATTGTAGAGGATAAGGATGTCAATGGGTGTTTGCCCAGAAATAGCAAATAGTGCCTCGTAGCTAACTGAACGATATCCTCTAACAATTCTCAAAAGAAATCTCCGCTGAACTTTCAGAATATTCTTACGATTTATTTTCTTTTTCAGGGAATCACCCCAAACTCTGGAAGCATATGTAAAAATAGGAACGATGGCCTGATTGTATATTAAACACAAGACATCAGATTTCAATCCAAATGTATTCTGAGATACTCTCAAAAGGCCATTCAAAACCCTTTCACATTTCCTAGAGAGGTATGTGATGTGTTTTTTCCACTGGAATTTTTTGTCGACAATGATTCCTAGATATTTCATTTCTTCAACTTCTTCAACTGCCACGCCATCCAGAGTTACATTGACTCCACCTCCATCCGGACATTTTTTATGCACCATCATAACTTTACTTTTTTCAGGATTGAATTCCATCTTGTAAGATTTGGCCCAAGAAGTAACCAGATCGAGAATTACCTGAGACGTTCCGCAAGCATCAGTAAACTTCTTCCGTTGAACAATCAAAAGCAGATCATCAGCAAAAGCAATCTTTGAGCAGTATTCGTGACTTGAAAGAACACGCAGGAGGTCATTTATTATTAGGTTCCACAGAAGGGGTCCAGATACCGATCCCTGCGGACATCCTTTTTCCGGGTAAAAGACTCGAGAAGCATTGCCTAGAGAAATTTCTGCTGAACGATTTTTCAAGAAACTTTTGACCAGCAAGTAAATGTTCTTTGGAGTTCCACCTTTCCTAAGCAGGTGCAAGATCCCAGGCCACCAAGCGTTATCAAAAGCTCCCTTGAAGTCTAAGAAACATAAAATTGTATACATCTTTTTCATCTTTCCCTTCTTTACGACATCACACAAACGCGCAGCGGCGTCCTCCGTTGAGCGCTGAGGAGTGAATCCAAACTGGTCATCACTCAGTTGACCCGTCTTCGAGAAATGCCATCTCAGACGCACAGTGAATAATTTCTCCAGGCATTTGCCCAGGCAAGACAAAAGACTGATGCATCTGATATTATTGATTTCAGTTTTAGATGTTCTGTTTTTCGGTATAGGTACTACCCTTGCTCTTTTCCACGACAGAGGAAATACGCCGAGTTGTAAGCATTTGTTGAATAAGAGATGCAATAGCGTCGGGAAAGATTGGTGGAAATGCTTAATAATGTCATTGTCAATTCCATCAGGACCCGGAGACTTCCCCAGTTTCAATTTCTTAACAACACCGTTCACCTCATCAAGCGTAAAAGGCACATCATCAGCTGTTTCGAATGGAAGTGCAGCATCGGACCGGATGGCTCTGTGAGTATCATCATCGTCATTTCTCTCGTCTGGAGGAAAAGACTTATCAATGATTGCGCTGATGGACTGTCCATACGTTGCCGTGAAGACTCCCGGAGAAATTTCAATACCAGATATTTCAACGGTCCTCGAAAAGTTGTTTTTGACTGATTTGTAAATTTTACTCCAAACATTATGAGTGTCAATATCAGAAAGAAATCTCTTCCAGGAGGTTAGTTTTGCTTCCTTTAATTTGAGGTTATAAATATATCTGGTTTCAAGGTATTTTCTCTTGTAGATATCTTTAATAAGCAGAGATTTCTCTCTTTGGAATCTTCGTCTAATGGCATTAAGCTGCTTTCTCAGGCAAGAAATTTCAGCTGTCCACCAAGGAACAATGTGTTCTCTTATTCTCTTAAACGGGATAGAATCATTTGCTGCACTGATGATTAAGTCTTGTAGTCTCTCGACTAGAACCTCCAACAGTTCAGGATCAGAACATTCTTGTAGACTTCGAACGAAATCCTTTTCAAAATGTGAACAAAAGGTTTTGAAACGGCTCCACTTTGCTCTCCTGGTGTCAAAGAGTTTCGTCATCAAAGGAGGTAGCGGATTTCTTCTATTTGAGAGAAGTATTTTAAAAGCAATCATTCTGTGATCAGACATTGAATCAATATCTGGAATGTTCCAATTTATGATTTGTCTAAGAATTTCTTGACCGACAACAGTGACATCGATGTAACTGCTTCCTTGATTACCAACAAAAGTTGGGCCAAAGTCCTCATTTACAACAACAAGATGCCATGTGCAAAAGAAGTTTGTGAGTTTGAGTCCTCGAGAATCAGTATTAGAGCTATGCCACAGATCTGATTTACTGTTGGCATCCATCCCCCAAATAAGTCGAGAAACATTTATGTTCGAGAGAGTTGAAGAGAGTTTACCGAGATCCGAATCAATGTTTTTAGCTGGTTCAAAATAATAAGAAAGAAGAGAGAAATCTATGCCTTCAACTGAAATATGTACAGTAACCATGTTGAAGTCAGTGTTACGAACATCCAGAAAAGAAAATATTTTCTTAGATCGGATGACGATGGCTGCCTTCACCACATCCGCTGACCGATGAAAATGAACTGTGTAAGAGGGAAGAAACCCCGGAAGACTGCCTGCGAAAAAATGCGGCTCTTGAATAAGAGCTATATCAATGTCATCAGATTCCATGTTTAAAATAAGTTGCTGCGTAGCTCTCTTACATTTATGCAAATTAATTTGTACAACTCGCAGACAAGATCCTGAATTCAAATTATTATTCATAATGGATTCGAGAAAGGGTAAGATTTCTCATAAAATTGTCAGTCGGACAGCAGCTGTCATATGGTTTATGATTTACATCCACACACTTGGATGGATTTTTGGTTTTTGCGTTAAAACGAATGCAGTTGGCACAAACATTTTTATTTTTCTTATCACAATCAACACTTTTGTGTTGACCAGCACAGCTAAAACATGTAAGAACACCTCTACATTCACTAGATTTATGATTGTAACCCAAACACTTGAAGCATCTATTCATCACAACAAAGTCCTCAACAGTGCACATCGACCAATCAAATCTAAGACATTTTTGTAGTATGCATCGCTTTCGGACTGCCGCAGGAACATTGACAACAACATGTCTCGAGTCATTGAACTTTTTCCCCAACACAAATCTGAACCTCGATTCTTTGCTGTCACTGTCAGAGGAACATATTTCCGGATTTTGGTCAAACATTACTTGGACTAGCTCTTCATCACTGACAGAATTCGGCACATACTTGACCAAGATCGATGGTTGTCTGCCCCTCGGTATTTCTGAGACCAAGTTGGAACATCTTTTCGTCAAGGCCTCGCGGAGCTTATTTCTGTCATTTTCGGAAACACATTTAATCACAACTTTATCATTTTGAATTTTTCTCAGTCCTTGGATTCCAATCCCCATCTCTCTCGGATTTATTTGGTCTTTGATAAGTTTTTTGACCTCGTCCGAAGAGCATTTCTGGCCCTCAATTGAACTGACAAATAAATCGCATGTTTGTGACGATCGTTGGTCTTGTTTTTCTAAAGGCGCGATAGATGGCGGCACAGTGCACACCTGAGCGTAGGTACGACTCTCAACGGCCTTGAGAAGGGACTCTTCACAAGCCTTGCGAAAATTAGCAGACTTTAATCGCTCAAAATTAATGGTAATCAAGCTTTTCAACTCACTTAAAGCATTCCTTCCATCTTCCCTTGTTTGATTATTCATATTACACTTCGATAACAATGCGTTTTCAATCGTCTGAAACAACTGTTTACAAGAGGCATGAAAACTGGCGTCTTCATCGTTAGCCGCCATGTTGCCACCTTTTCTCTCTCTCATATCAGGTCTCAAAAAAAATTTCACCATTTCCTATATGGCTATAAGTTCACAATTATTACTGACCACCAGCCATTACTAGGGCAAAACCTACCCCTAATATTATATTCTTGCATATATTGTGATGGTCGTTTAATGCTAAATGTCTACAATTTTGATCTTGTATACTGTTCATGAAAAAAGATAGGCCACACAGATGTCTTGAGTAGACTATTGCAGCCCAGTTCCAAGTTTAGGGTTCTGCCACCCACTGGGGTTCTTTTTATGGAAAATCTAGTTTGTCTTTTTGTTAGTGCAATGGATACAGCAAAAATAAACTTGCATAATCCTCTTTTTTACAAAGTCCTAAATTTTTGTTCTAAAAGAGTGGCCAAAGACAATATTAAGTTTGAAATTCAGAGCATTTTCTTCAAAAGAAAACAGCCTGTCACTTCATATGAACTGTCTACTGTGGGGAAATCGAGTGATGGTGCTTGCTTTGGGCCATTTGATGGTTCTACACGAGCTTCATCTCACTCATTTACGAGTAATGAGTAAAATGTATGAAAAGCTTGGGGCGCGGTGCTTCGTATGATGGCGTCAAATCATACGGTTATTCATTCTTTCTTTCTTACAGATCTAGCCTTATTCTTTTAATATTACCTTAGTTATATACATAGGCATACGCAGAATTTTCTCGAGGGGGGGGGGGTTTCAAAATTTTTTCTTCTGACGTGGGGGTTTTCAAGTTTTTTCCTGTAAAATAACACTATAATTTCGTAATACAATTGAATAATCGGTGGTGGATATACCCAAAATTCCAAAACAAACATGGCTATTCATGTTTCGGAACTATATGCAGTTCCTTCATCAGTAGCAGAAAACAAAGAAGAAAGAAAATATTGAAATTATTGAATAACTCCTTATAGCGGGAGTTACTCGCTGTTGTAGACAAGAGTCAAATTCAAAATGAACCGGAAACAAAAGAGTAGAGTGAAAGGACGAAAAAAAGAAAAATGGCAGAGCCAATCTCAACCGAGAACGTGATAGTGATGCTGATGGAAAAGAATAATTATTGTAGAAACTGTTGTGCCTAGATTTTTGAGAAGGATGGTATGCTAGATAGGTCGTTGACCAACTGGTTTGTGTTTTTGTTGATGTGGAATGATTCGAAGAAATCCAAGTCAGACGGTGAGGGACATTTTTGGATGATTTTAGCAGAAGAGAAGTCAAATTTATGGTCAAAGGACCAGTAGTGTTGGGCTATGGATGAGCGGTTAAAGTCTTGGTTGCTTACGTCTCTTCTATGCTTATTTAAACAGTATTTTAGGGTATGTTTAGTTTGGCTTATATATGGTAATCTGCATTGGCATGAAATGCTGTAGATGCCCCAGTTGTTGAGTGTGTCAAAAGGATCTTTTAGTTGAGAGAAACAAAGTTTATTGATGGGGGTGAAAACCACAGAAAAATTGTATTTTTGAAGGATTTTAGCGATGCGTTGGCAGGTTTTTGGGAAGCAGCCTCCGGCACAAAAGTATGCCTCGTTCTACACATACGTGGAGAAAGCCATTAATATCTGCTCTTCACCGACATTACTCGATGCTGAACTGAATATCCTTAGAGCAATAGCAGTCGATCGTGGCTACCGGAGCTCTCTCATTGATAATCTACACAGCAAACTGATTAAAAACACTTCCAAAACCAAGCCTAAACCTGAACACAAAAACTTGATCATTTTGCCTTTCTTCCCAAAAACCAGCTGACGCATCGCTAAAATCCTTTGAAAATTCAATTTTTCTGTGGTTTTCATCACTAAAAGATCCCATTGACACACACTCAACAACTGGGGCATCTGCAGCATTTCATGCCAATGCAGATTAGCATATATAGGACAAACTAAATGTGCCCTAAAATACTGTTTAAATAAGCATAGAAGATACGTAAGCAACCAAGACTTTAACTGCTCATTCATAGCCCAACACTGCTGGTCCTTTGACCATAAATTTGACTTCTCTTTTGCCAAAATCATCCAAAAATGTCCCTCACCGTCTGACTTGGTTTTCTTCGAATCATTCCATATCAACAAAAACAGAAACCAGTTGGTCAACGACCTATCTAGCACACCACCCTTCTTAAAAATCTAGGCACAACAGTTTCTACAATAATTATTCTTCTCCATCAGCATCACTATCACATTCTCCGTTGCGATTGGCTCCGCCATTTTTCTTTTTTCCGTCCTTTATACTCTACTCTTTTGTTGCCGGTTCGTTTTGAATTTGACTCTTGTCTACAACAGCGAGTAACTCCCGCTATAAGAAGTTTTTCAATAATTTAAATATTTTCTTTCTTTCTTTGTTTTCTGCTACTGATGAAGGAACTTCATATAGTTCCGAAATGCGTATGGCCGTGTTCGTTTTGGAATTTTGTGTATATCCAACGTCGATTATTCAATTGTATTTGAAAGGTAATTCATTTGTACTATAATTTCGGCTTGGGGGATTAGAACCCCAAATCCCCCTGCATATGCCAATGGTTTGATATATTTATTTTTTGTATTTGATTCAACTGTCATCACCCTAGAATGGTGATTCCCAACATGGGGCAATTTGAGTTTTTCTGTGAAGGCTTGGAACTTTTTTCTGAACTCCCTTTATTTTTTGCATCAGTTCAAATTTTTAATTTTTTAACAATTTCTTGATGACTTCTTTCTTGTATATTTTTCTTTTAGTAAAAGAGGTTTGACTAAATGTTTTGTGTTCCATGAAAAATTCCGTGAACCCCTGTGCCAATAAAATGAAGGAAAATGTGGCAATTAGAATATTCAAATTTTTGTTTCGCTCTGCCATAAGCCAGGCACATTTATGTCTTACCTTGGAACAGCCATGACACCTGATTGCATCTCTTGGATCATTAAAGGCCTGATCACAGTCTGAACAGGACATCATTTTTTATAGTTTTATAGGGAATTTCCAGTTGAGTTGAGACAGTTGTCAGCACAAACGCAGGGTCTAGGAAACAGCCTGTGAACTACCTTCAGTTGTGTATTATTTTGTTGAACATCACAGAATACTCGCAAAAATATATAAATAAATAAGATTTAAAAAAAAAGATGGAAAAATTATCACAGGGTTTGATATAAAATGATCACAAAGTATAGTGTACTAAACGGAGCTCATATTAAACGCATGCAATCACTATCGGTTCAGTGTTGCCAATGACTATCAGTTTTTCACAGGCCCCCCTCATGTTACACATTGTAGGTGCCATAGGAGTTTTGATACAAAGAAAATGGGGATGGGGGAAGAGATCTAGGGTTGCTAGATGTCAGTATATATGGCCCACGAAGATGTATTCAGGTTGGGATTGCATTGAATATTCATGAATTATTAAAAGAGACTGCGAATTCGAAAAGTTGATTCGGGAGGTGGGGGGGAGGGGTTCATGTGCCTGAGCCTTCTTGGTTCCAGTGCCAATGAGGTGCTGTATTTAATGAACTTTCAATTACAAAATTAAAAAAAAAAAATTGAATTTTTGAGTGTTTTTTTTATTGCACTATGATTATGTTGTCCTGAGGGGTATCCCCATCCCATGGCAAAGCTGAACATTCATCACTTAAGCCAATGCTGGCATGTCTGTGTATGTTATGTGTTATTTTTTTATATGCAAGTTTTCTTTTACTGTGAACGTGCACTATACTAGGTGTGTATATACTGTAATAATTTTTTAATTTTAACTTAATCTATTTTTTGTGTGTGTTTTTTTTTTTTGTATTTAATAGGTACTCAATGATTGGCCGAATACCTGTACATACATCCCTAATCATTATTCGTGTAAGAAATGTGAGAATATGAGGTTATCTGACCCTAAATTCCAGGAAAAATGTGTTATAAAACACTTTTTAGAAGATCAAGCTGCTTCTTTTTTCAGTGACTATCGTCTTCCTGAGAATGTGTTGGAAAAATATGGTTCAGTACTTGACATTGTTGAGGAAGGCAGTAGCAGCTCATGTTGCTTTACAAGAGGGTAAGAACTAACATAAAATGCTTTGCTAACTCCTCATAATTTGTTAATACCACACACTATACACTTTACCACAAGTTATAGTCCTGTTTTATGAAATGGATTTCTGGCATTAACTCTTCTTACTGGGACAGAGTGTCAGTTAGTTTTAAGAAAATTTTGATTAATGAGGAAGAGTGAAAACTTTGCAGTATCAAGAAAAACTTGCAAGAAGTGCAGAAAATTTCATGAAATTGGAAGGTTACAGATTTTTAATATTTTTTTGAATGGATCTTCAGCTTTTCCCAGCAAGAGCCTGCACTCAACTTCGTTCCGGAAAATCAGATTGGGATAACCATGAACCATTATTCAAATTATATCAGTCCCTCACCGGGCTTTCCATCCCGAAACCCAGATAATATCCGTGATCATGCATCGGAAGATGGTTTACAATGGTCTTTGAACTTTAAAGTGCAAGGGGTGCGGTAACCCAGCCCGGTAAGATACTCACCTAAAGTACCAAAGGATGTTTAGAGGTGTCGCGAGTTTGATACCTGGTTCGTCCTTGTCAGAAAACTTTCCTGACACGGGTACAACAGAAATGGCGACATGACTGCAACAAAAATTGCTACCGCAGGGAGTCTCCCATCAAGGGGTTAGTGCACCAACCTCTCGATGAGTATAAGAAAATGCCTGCCATTCGGAATCGACAATAAATTGTAGGTGCCGGTCTAATTAGCCCTCATGTGCAAAAAATGACCGTGGTGTGACAAAAATGATCAAATGATTTAAAGTGCAAATGTGAGTCTGTTTCTATTTTCAAAAAAGGAAAGAAATAAAGTTGCCCCTGCAAGCAGCAAGAATTACTGTGATCAAATTTCATCGCATCAAATCTTGATGGCTTGTGAAAAAAATTTTCATTCCACAAGTAAAAGAGCTAGTCTGCCAAATTACGAATGCTAATTTGGCAACTTCACATAGTGAGTGTTGAATTGCTAATGTCACCAAATAACGAGCATTAAGTTGCCAATGTCACCAAATAACGAGTGCTGAATTGCCAAATGTTGTGTTTATTCTTCTGAAATTTTCTCCCACTTTGCAACAATGTCTTTCTGAGTATAACAAGAAGCCAGCAGAGGAATGATGTCCATAAAATTGAAAAAGAAATCAATTGCTCAAATTTATCCATCACCAGTTTCTCACTTCCGATTTGGAACATTAGTGTTGTTATGTCGCGAGGGAAGGCCATGAAAAATAGAATCAATATCTAAATAGAAGTTAGTTTGGCGAGCAATTGTTGGCAGACTTACGTATTGGGCAGGCCAGTGAACTGGCAAGAGCACAGGAGCAGGTTGCCTCAAAAGAAAACAAATCAAAAAAATTAGCAGTAAATGATTGAGACTGAAACAGTGATTAGAGAACAAAATTTTTTTTTAAAGTAAACATAAATTTTTAATTATACCAACACACACACACACATTTACTACCACAAATACCAATTAAAACAGCCATGCTGCACAGAAATATATTAAAATTGAGGATAAGTTTTTTTTTAAATTGCAATTTGGCAAATAGGAAAAATCTCAATTGAAACCAAATTACATTATTAATGAGCTCCCGAGACTAACAAGAAAGAGAGGGTTATGGCACTCGGAGCAGAAATGTTGATCACGTGACCAACTGGGTCCTAACTTTCCCTGTTCCTCAAGCGCACCCGCAGCATGGCTTTCTTGCAACACATCCTCTGCAATAACCCACCCGTAACATGGCTTTCTTGCAACACATTCTCTACAATAACCAAGTTCTTCGAACATTCTCTGCGATCTTTCGCAGTTTACAAATACGCATTCTGTTTGCAATATATGGCATGTTATGCCTCAAACAGTTTATAAAAAAACTTATTTAACAACTTTAATGGAACATATTAAGCATCTCTTCCACACAAAATATTCTTTCTACACAAATTTGAATGCCATTTTCTCCCAAATTTGGGGGAATAGAATTATTTTCTTCTCACTGGATAATTACTGTATATACAAATCACATCCCCCCATATCCTGCAGAAAGGCCCCTAGGCTCTCTTTCACTGGCCCTTTTATAGTGAATTTTTAAAATAAAAAGCAAAAAATTATTCTTCTGGGCCCCTTGTCAGCCCCACTCTTGTGAGGGCCATGCAGATTTGATCAAATTTTATAATTACGGTCAGTTACATAGTTATAACTTGTATGCTTTTACAGTTCAATGCTTCTGATAATCCTTTTCATTTACCTTTTAGCAATAGTCAACACAAACGACAATTATGTACAATGAATGTAATTATTTTTTGTGTGTTGCAAAAACCTGTGCATAATACTCCCCCACACTTTTTTTTTGAAAAATTATAAACACAGGAAGAATAAAAACTGCAACGAAGATTTTTATTTTACCCTAAAAATTGGGATAACAAACTGTTGAAAATATACACTGCACCAATTTGCCTGCTTTTTCAACAGCTCACTAAACTTCGTAAACTCTCTAAAAATAAAGATATCTGTGAAAAACCCTTCAATTAAATTTTCTTCAGATTCACAAAGTATTGTAATAAATTCCATTTTCATAACCAACAAATGACAATCTATATTATATAGCACACACATTCCGAAACTAAGTTTATTTGCATTAGCTATACAAGATCTATCATTCCATGTAGTAAAATACAACTTTCAGCTAATTAAAAAAAAAATGTAAACTACTTATTTTCAGTATAAAGAAATATTGAAATATAGGAGAAAAAAAAAATTCTCAGACATAGAAAAGTGTATAAAATTTTTATTTATCATTTAATGCATAAACTCATCACAAAACTGGAGTTTTGTAAGAGAAAGAAATACCACCAAAATATTGAGGCTACAAAATACTACAAATGTGCACAACAGCATTGTAACATGTTATGGTAATTATATACATTCTATATACAGGATACAAAAAAAAAACGAGAATTCTGAAGCTACCAAGTACTAAAAATGTCAACGACAGTATTGCAATATAAGTTGCTCTAATTTTCCTGCTGCTTTATTTTTTATGCATAACAGGGAGAAAACATCAACTATCACTTATGAAAGAAAGTTCTAATTTCCTAATGAAAACTAAATTTAGAAATAAAATAATTTTGGGAGTATTTTTTATATATTTACTTTGACATCTTAAATAACTCACAAAGGAAAACCTATCTCAAAGCAGTTCAATATTTGAGAATTCCAAATTATTTTCTACTCTGGAAACTGTTAGATTCTGCTGCAAGCTCACCAAAAAAATACAAATACAAATACAACACCACAACAGGCAAATTGCCCAATGAGGTGGCTGACTTAAGAACATCATGGATCCCCGAGCCATTTTTTGGAGGCCCTACCTACTACTACTACACCACACATGCGCCCGACACATAGCTCGTGTCGTGATATACACAATTTGCTTTACTTTATACAGACAACTCTGTTTTAGATTTAATATTAATAAAGATGGTTGAAAATGTATTTAACACTTACCATGTATTTGGATGTTTCTCAGGATCTATAAATTCGCAACGAAAAAATATTTATTCAGCTTTATTTTCGGATCACATGTTGGAAGAACTGAAAAAATGTCATCCTTTCAGCTAAAAAGCAAGCAGCAACGTGAAGGAGCTAGGACCCAGTTGGTCACGTGACTCTAGTACCGTAGCCCTCTCTTTCTCGTTAGCCCCGTGAACACCATTCAGGATTGGATTATGATAATGCGAATTTGTCCGATAAATGCAAAAAATATATAATAATAATAACATCCAGAGCTGTAGCTGTTGAACCAACATCGACGTACTAGATTCAAAAGAGGCATCTAAAACACAGATATAATCATAACATAGACAAAAAAAAAAAATTAAACTACAAAAAAAACAGAAAGAAAAAAGTTTTCGTGTAATATATGTATTTTTTTTTCGGTGAGTCTGTCATCACACTGTACCCCCATGTGGGTGGTTGCGAGGAGAAAATAGATTAAAAAAGGGGCATAGAAATGAATCTGGATTTACCCATGGTGATTGTTATTATTTTTTGCATGGCTTAACAGCCAACTCCATGGGGAAAACATTCACCCGAAGAAACCGAAAATGGCCAAAAAGTGCAAAGAGAGGGGGCATAGCCCTAAAAACATGTGACTGGCTGTATCAAGAGAAAGGGAAGAAGTGAGGTTAAACTCCTGCAAAAAGTTAGGAGATTTCCAGATCCTATACACTTGTAGAGCCTCAATATATATTCCAAAAATATTGTTCTAGATCTGGGTTTGCGACAAAATTTTCCATGGACATTCGTCGCCGCCAAGGTTTCGTGCCCTATCATCGGAGCAGATTCTCTGCGCAATTTCAATCTCATGGTAGAGTCGTCTCATTAGCTGTAGCACATCACTTCATTCCCTGGGATCAGTGCATCAAACGGCTCATGTCTCAATTTCCACAGTGGGCCCATCTCAGTACGAGAAAATTCTTTCTGAATTCTCAGACATCACAAATCCGTGCTTAATAGGCGAACCTGCATCACACGACACAGTTTACCACATAGTGACTAAAGGTCCTCCAATATGTTCTCGACCGAGACGGCTTCACCCTCAACACTTTGAGAAGGTGAAGACTGAATTCGATTTTTTGTTACAACAAGGAATAATTCGTCCTTCAAAAAGTTCATGGTCTTCACCATTGCATATTGTTCCGAAGTTGGAAACATCTATATGACCAGCGGGAGATTATCAAAAATTAAATTCTGTCACAGAATTCGATTCCTATCCCATCCCATACCTAAGTGATTTCAGCAATGCACTTCATGGTAAGTTAATTTTTTCAAAATTACATATTTTCAAAGCATACCATCAGATCCCTATTTTTGAACCTGATATTCCTAAAACAGCGGTGACAACACCATGGGGTCTGTTCGAATATATAAGGCTTTGTTTTGGCTTAGTAAATGCGCCTCAAACATTTATGTGTTTCATGCACGAGGTGTTAAGAGGTTTATCCTTCTGTTATGCATATTTAGATGATATCCTCATATATTCATCATCTGTTGAAGAGCACGAAAATCACCTGAGGCAAATATTTGAGCGTTTACACAAGTATGGCTTGAAACTTAATATTTCTAAATGTGTATTAGGGGTAGATAATTTGGAATTTTTAGGTCATTTAATCACTCCTCTTGGCATTAAACCATTACCTAGCAAAGTGCAAGTAATATTAGATTCCAAGAGACCTGACACAATTTCTGAGTTAAGAAAATTTCTTGGTCTCATAAATTTCTATAGAAGGTTCATAAAACATGCTGCTGAGTCACAAATACTCTTACACGATTTTCTAAAGGGCTCCCGCCGTAAAAAAGATAATCGTAAAATTGAATGGACCGATCCTGCACTCGCAGCATTCAATCAATGCAAAGAGCAACTAGCTAATGTCACTCTATTAGCTCATCCTTCCACATCTGCAAAACTTGCACTTCACGTTGATGCATCTGATTTTTCAATTGGTGGTGCATTACACCAGGTAGTGGACAATTCTTTGCAACCGCTAGGATTTTTCTCTCGCAGACTCACTCCAGCGGAAACACGCTATAGCGCATATGACAGAGAACTATTGGCTGCATATTCTTCTATCAAATATTTTCGACACATGCTCGAAGCACGTCAGTTCACTCTTTTTTTTTTTCAATTCAATTCAAATTTATTTTAAAATTTGTGTGAACACATGTTATATGATATTATTGGCAACCAAGGAGACAGATGTCCCATACTGGTTGTTACAATGAATAAGTTTAAAAAATATAGTACAGTGATATTATTTTCAGATATATGATGGGAAAAAAATATAAAAAAGATAGTAGTTACAGATAAAAATAGTATAATTAACAAAAAATGAATATGTTAAAAATTGCAATATAAACAATAAAGAATATTCTCATGCAACGGCGGAGGTGCTATAAAAATTACATATGAATAATATGAACATGAGTTCTTAATATAGACTTAATATTTACCCAAAATACACAAAAGAAAAAAAAATATGAATATCATGTTAACGATATACATAATAAATATGGAGCCAACACATGAATTTGTACAGGATTATGGGAGGTGATTTAAAGATATGATTTAATTAAGCATAATGTTAGAGGATGTAATCAGAAATGGGACTCAATGTTAATGAGTTCAAGTAGGTAAAGTTTGAGGCGTTTTTTAAGGGAAGTAAATGCAGTAGTGTCAGTGATTTCTCTGGGTAGATTATTATAGAATTTTGGAATCAGAAAGCAAAAGTGTTTTTTAAGAATATTTTTATGAACTAATGGCAGTGAGTAGATGGCATTTAGACGAGCAGAAGTACGGGATACGTTAAGAGGTAAGGAGTATTGGTGTTTTTTTATTATTAATAAGGATTTATAAAAGTAGAGGTAACGCACTGGGAGAATTCTTAATCCATGAAATTGATCAATTAGAGGGGTAACATAATCATTAGTGATGCATCTGATAGCTTTATTTTGGAGAGAAATAATAGGCTTAATATTAGTTAGATAATCTCCTCCCCAAACTGAGAGACCATACATTAAATCTGAATGAAACATTGAATAATAGAATGTTATAAGGAAATGGTTATTAATGTACAGTTTCAGATGATAGAGCTTATATAAAATGAAACGGAGCCGAGTTTGAAGGTATTTAATATGCGATTTCCATTTCAAATTTTGGTCAATATGAACGCCAAGGTATTTAATGGATGTTACTATTGTTCAAGACATTGGCACGTGCACGAGGTGAAGTGTGAACATACATGGAAAGTTATATTATGGTTGATTTGAGGAATGGATTGAAGAGAAAAATTTATAAATTTACTTTTCGTTACATTTATTTGTAAATCATTGCATTGAAACCAATTTCTAATTTTGATGAGGTCGTTGTTAATAATGTTAGTGAATGTCAAATATTCCGTGCCTGAATAAAGTATGACTGTGTCATCAGCAAAGGTTATAATTTTACCTACTATGTCGAGGTTACAAAGATCGTTAATAAAGATTATGAATAGCAGCGGGCCCATAACCGATCCTTGAGGGACTCCCTTTTTTATTTGCATGACATTACTCAGAAAGCTATTGCATTTTACCATCTGGGTTCTATTGTCAAGATAAGATTTGATGATACTAAATGCATTTCCTCTAATTCCATAAGCATATAATTTCGAGAGTAGTATACTATGATTAACACTGTCAAATGCTTTCTTCATGTCTAGAAATACTCCTATTGTTTTTTTACAATGATCTATATTCTTATAAACAAATTCAGTGAATGTCAATAGAGCAGTTTCTGTATTACTGACAGGTAAAAAACCATGTTGATTTTTCGAAAAAAAATTAATAGTAGATAAAAAACAGTAAATTCTGGATTTAATAACTGTTTCAAAAATTTTAGAGGTTTGAGATAAGATAGAAATAGGTCTATAGTTATGCAAACAATTTGAATCTCCATTTTTGTAAATAGGGATCACAACTGCTGATTTGAGAGACTTCCCCATTTTCAATACAATTATTTATAAGATCTGTAAGAATTTGTAAAGTACAGGAAGGAAGACTTTTTAAAGCCTTAGCAGTTATGATATCAAAACAAGTTGCCGAATTGCGCAAGGACCTTACAATTTTTGTAATTTCACCAATATCTGTCGGAGCAAGAAAAATAGAGTTTTCATTGGAACATACGAATTGTAGAAAGTTATTTTGAACCATTGTTTGTTGTGTGATATTTATGAAATGAGTGTTAAAGTTATTAGCAAGGAGGCGTAAATTTGTTTCAGTGGGTAGTATGCGATTTTTGAAGTCGGATCCTAGTATTTTATTCGTTAGTTTCCAGCGTTCAGTTGATGTCTGGCAATTTAAAAATTGTACTGTGTAATAGTTTTGCTTAGCTATTTTTATTTTGTCTTTGACAAGCTTTGCAACATTTTTGTAAGCATGCTTGAACATTATATCGTATGGATATTTTTTAGTTTTTAAATATAATTTTTGTTTAATCTCAATTAAGTGGGCTAAGTCTGAATTTATCCAAGGTTTGTAGGATTTCTTGTTAGGAGTTTTATGGTAGTATTTAGAATGATTGTGTATTAGAGTTTGTAGTTTTAAGATAAATTCATCAAAGATGAGTCCAGGGGTGTGGCTCTTAAAAACAAAATTATAGTTTTCTAAGTAAGATGTTAGTGTTATAAAATCCGTTTTTCTAATGTATTTCTCCATCTTATCATCTGATTTTAAAGCATGATACTTAAAGTTTAATTTGCAAATAATAGGGAAATGATCAGTTATTTCTGTATTGTAAATAGATGATGAAATTTCATTAATTTTATTAGAGTTTCGAATAAAGATATGATCAATGCAGGTTTGCGAGAGAGAGATCTAGTTGTATTCATGATTAAGGGTGTAAAACCATGACAACTTAACATGTCCTGATAGTCACAATGCTCTATTTACAGATCAAAAACCTTTGGTCTATGCTTTTCGGCAGAAGCATGACAAATGCTCGCCTCGCCAAACCAGACATTTGGATTTCATTTCCCAATTCACAAGTCATATTTATCATATCCCTGGCTCAGAAAACATGGCAGCCAATATAATGTCCCGCATATGTGCTATTTCAATGCCAAGCCCAATTAATTACAATGAAATCGCTGAAGCTCAAGCAACAGATGATGAATTATCAAAATTGATGGGTGATTCAAATTGTGGCTTACAATTGAAAAAAATTAAACTTCCCGAATCTGACATAGATTTAATTTGTGATATCTCCACTGGAAGTGTGCGTCCTCATATTCCTGTGCAGTATAGGAAAACGGTGTTTGATCACGTTCATAACTTAGCGCACCCAGGCATCAGACAAACGATCCACCAAATCCGTTCTCACTTTGTTTGGCCTGGTATCAATAAGGAAATAACAAAATGGGCAAAAACTTGCATGGCTTGTCAAAAAAGTAATATTCACAGACATGTCAAATCTCCTTTGAAAGAATTTCCTATGCCATCTGCAAGATTTGACCACATTCATCTGAACATAGTGGGTCCATTAACTCCATCAAATGGTTATTCTTACTGTTTGACCATGATCGATCGTTTTTCCCGCTGGCCAGAAGCACAACCAATAAAAGACATCACAGCTCCAACTGTAGCGGAAGCCTTTTATAACTGTTGGGTATCCCATTATGGTGCTCAATCAGTTATAACAACTGATCAAGGTCGACAATTTGAGTCCCACCTTTTCCGCTCTCTCCTACAACTTCTAGGCACCGAACGAGCTAGAACTACCGCTTTCCATCCTCAAGCGAATGGTTTGATTGAGGAATTTCATCGACCATTAAAAACGGCCATTAAATGCCATAACACCGAATGTTGGACCGAAGTATTACCAACTATACTTCTGGGCTACCGAGCCGCTCTAAAAGCAGACCTGCAGTGTACGCCAGCCGAACTCGTGTTTGGTGCACCTTTGCGTCTTCCCGGCCAATTTTTCGACTCAACGAACGTCAACATTGACCCTTGTGACTACGTAAATAAGTTAAGGGGCCAAATGCAGCAGCTCCGTCCAACGCCAACAAAACATCATGGAAAACGTGCTACATTTGTGTATCCAGAACTGATGAATGCTACTCGCGTATTACTACGTCGTTATAGTGTCTGTCGACCCCTCCAGAGACCATATGATGGTCCCTTTCTTGTCATTAACAAAAATGAAGAAGTGTTCAAACTTGACATCAATGGCAAAACAGTTTTGGTTTCCATTGACCGCTTAAAACCAGCATTCTCCCTCTCGGAACATACAACGCCGCTGGTGGTGAAAACGCAAACTAACGACTCTACGTCAGAGAACTCAACCACGAAATCGAAACCACCAGTGACCACACGATCTGGACGTCGAGTCCTGTTCACGGATTTTTATCGTGTCCAACATTGACACTGGGGAGGGGGTACTGTAGAGCCTCAATATATATTCTTATATGTATTATTATTATTACTTTACTTTGTACATTGGCTCTCTCTTAACAAGCACGCTCTGGTCACGTGAAAGAATCGCAGTACATTCTGTACTGAAACACGAGATGATCACGTGACCGGATGCCCCTTCGGAGGGTCTGAAGGGCCATGTGTGTGAGAACATCAGTTCAGCTCCAGCTCTCACACGAGATGCACCAACGTCGTCTTTATCTCTCTTAATATGTGTACCATGTAAATAATATCTTCTATATAGCATCATAATTAAAGATAATGTATCTACAACTACATCTCATTCATACGGAGTCAATTGCGCTACCGTCACCACTTAGCATTAGATTCAGCACACTGATTGGAGTCAACGAGGGTGACATGATTTTGCCTATATAATAACCTCTTAAATAATCCGGAACACAGCTAAAATAAAATGACACAAAGAAATATGTCCCCCCCCCCCCTCCTTTCGGAAAGGAGCAACTACAGCGAGAAAAAATGACAATTTCTAATCAACAACAAAAAATACTAAAAATGATACAAAATTTAAAAATCAAATGTTTCACATGAGAAAAAGTGCAGCAAATTGTGAGAAATTAAATTCTACATCAAAATCATACATTGAACTTGTAACTTGTAAAAGATGCATTTGATCATTTTTGTCGCACCACGGCCGTTTTCTGCACACGAGGGCTAATTGGACTGGGACCTACAATTTATTGCTGATTCTGAATGACAGGCTTGTTTTTATGCGCATCGAGAGGTTGGTGAGCTAACCCCTCAATGGGAGACTCTCAGCGGTAGCAATTTTTTCTGCAGTTATGTCGCCGTTTCTGTTGTACCCCTGTGTCAGAAAACTTTTCTGACAAGGACGAACCGGGTATCGAACTCGCGACACCTCTAAACATCCTTTGGTACTTTAGGCGAGTATCTTACCGACCTGGGCTACCGCACTCAGTAAAAGATGTCACAGCATCGTAATAAGGATCTTCTCCTTATGACAAATCACTTTTCTTTCCAAATATTCATTTTGACATAACATCTAGAAAATTTAATTTCTCGGTATATTGTGGACCAAACAAACATCTCCTGACTCCTGATACAAAACGCCACCTGGGGTGAAAATTTTTGTAGTTGGCGGCAGGGTTGTTTGGTTTAAACCAAATAAAAGTTGCCTAAATATCATTTTTTTCCTTGAAAAATATATTGGTTCATTATTAGCCAAAATATTTCATTTTTACCACATTTTATATTCTTGGGGTACATTTTGATGGTATATCTTTAAATGACATAATATTTTATAAGTGGTTTTTTTCAAAAAGTCTCATAAAAGTGGCCATAATATATATATATTTTTTTCATATGAAGTATCTTAGTTATTTAAAGTTATATACAAAAGCCAAAATTTCTCATTCTTACAACATTTTCTAACCTTTGGCTACTAAAGAAGCAGCAACAGTAGTGACACCATCATGCTAGGGGCAGGTGGTCCTATAATCCAATGAAGACACCAGCTGTCCTTAAAGGACAAAGACTAATGCACTAGTAGTTACATTACCTCACATACATTTCCATTTTCTTTCCCATAAGAAGTAGCATATCTCCTACTGTATGTCTCTGTCTTAATATTCAATAGTTGTTTTTTTTATACTTTCACTCTTAATCCCAGTTAATGAAGGTTCTACTGTATAGTAGCAACAGATTTATGGAAAATAATCAGCTATATACAGGGTGATTATAATTTAAGTTTTGATTCTCCAAAACTATACAATAAGTACTGGTCAGAATGACTTGGAAAATTTGCATGGATACTCCTGAAGCAATGGAAGTTTCTTTCGCAAAAGGAAAAAAAACTGCAAGTAGTGCAAAATGTGCAAGTAGATGATGCTGTACTTGGCCAGCAGTATAATCTATTTTGTGCAACCACATCATTTCGGCACTTCCACAGCATCAGTGTGTGGATAGAACTTCTATCAAGATGCGCATTGCAATACCAGCAGAACAGCTGCTGAAGACCCATTTTGCACCTTAACCCTTGCAACTTCTGGCTGTGGGGGGGTACCTCAAAATGTTATGAACAGTCGTCGGATTGCAAACTTTTTTTGAATTGCAAGCTTCAGCGCATCCCCTATATGTTAGAAGTTCCTCAGGAATATTAACGTGGGGACACATTTGGTTTAATAAAGATGAATTGCAAGCACATCCACATCATGACCATGGCATACTCTGATCTGTTGTTGAATAAGAACTTGTGCTTTCAACCTCATAGCCAGAACACAGTGGACAACATATTTAACATTTCTTAAGTTGTGGTTATTTGTTCAATTATCTCGTTTTTTGTGATGTTTCCATGAATTATGAAATCGTGCAATACTATATAGCCATGACTGGCTATCATTTCCATTCTGCGAGCAAATTTCCCACATGTTGGATGACATCATTAATTTTACATTTTTAAGTATTTTTTCCCCTTTACCAAATAAAATTGAATTTTTTCAGGAATATTCTTGTCAATTTTCAAGTCATTCTGGCAATCATTCTTTTTTTTTACAGTGTTTTGAAATCAGAAAATAAGTTATAATCACCTTGTATATCGTAAATCATTGCTAATTAATCTGCATTATTTATGCTTCATTAAATACATTATATTCACCTAATTTTTATTAGTTTTTGCAAAATAGCTTCCTAATTAACCATACTGAAAGTAACTGGAAAAAAAACCATTATATATTATATGATTAACAATGTTAAAAGAATTTTCAAACACACAGTAATCCATTGAGTTAAGCAAAAAATAATTAAATTGCAAAAGTTTGTTTTTGTTAAAATGTAAGAAATATTTATTGATTAATTAATATGGGAATAGTGTTAATTACATTAATAAACATTTTATTTTAATTAATTATTAGAAGTTTGAATGATTTTCAGAAATTTTATTGTTTTAATGTTAATACTATTTAAAACAAAAAAACCGGTTTAAACCCAAAAACCATGTTTTTTGGTTTTTTTTCAAAAAAACAGAATTTTTTACCAACCCTGGAAGTTATACATAATTCATGTAGAAGAAGCTTTGTACAGCCCAACTGTGCAGGTATAACTGAGTGTGTGTAGGGGCCGTCAGTTGACCTGCTCAGGCGACCTGAAGGGAATGGTTTTTCGATTCGGTATAACTGTACAGTTATGCCTGCGCAGATAAAACTGAGCGTGTGTATGAGCCATCAGGTATAACTGTGCAGTTTTTCCCCCGCTTTCTTATTCGCACTACTTTCTTCCCTCTTCTTTTTTTACTGATAATGTAATAGAACAATAATAACTGAATAACTTCTTGTTTTGGAGAGGGATTCCCATGTAATTAGAAATTTTTCTAATGGCGTAATTTCCACTATATTTCCTTGCAATTTCATATCGAATAAAAAAATCGAAATAAAATTTTAGAAATATTTTGACCATGAAATCACTCTTTTCAATAAATTTGCCCGAAATTATGCACTGAAACACACAAACTCTGTATTCAAATAATGTGCTATGACTATTAATTGTTTATTGATTATTTAGAGAAGAGGTTTATCAACCAGGGTTCCTGGAGATTTCAGTAGCTCCGTGATATCAGATTATTTAGTATTCTTTCACATGTACTTCCTTTAGAAATCAAGATCCCTAGAAATCAAGCAGGTGTTTATATGAGTCAGTTAATGTTTGCAATTGTTTGCAATTTCAACGCAGGATTCCCACTACTTTCTTGACCAAAAACCAGCAAGCATCAACAGGATAAAAATCACTGCAATTTATTATTTTCTTTTACATGTAATTCTTAATGAATCTCATTGAATTTGTTTTTTGAACACATCTCATCAGATTGCAACGAATTTCAGCTTTCAGCTCAAACATTGAAAGAAAAAAATTCAGATGAAATTATGCTAGTTAAAAGTAAGAAAACAATCGAAAAGTTCTTTGAGAAAGATAGGATTGATAATATAATTATATCATTGAGTAATACTATTAATATACATACTATGCTTAATAATAAGTCAATTTCAAATTGAGTTGAATTCATCTTAAAAGGTCGCGCGAAAATGTATATTGTTTTCTTTCAAAGAAAAACACTAAGTAAGTTACCATAAAAATTTCCAAGTCAAAAAAATTATTTTTTTAATCGACGCTATCGCGAGAAGAAAATGCTATCATACGATGCTGAAGGAGCATGTATCCCCTATCCATGGCCCCCACGTAGGAGGGGCTGACAGGGCCTGGGATGATTATCATCATTTTTTTGCTTTTCCACACTATAAATTAACTACAGAAGGGCCCCGTTAAAAGTCTTACCGAGGGGCCCGCAAAAGATCCCAGCCTAGGGGCCCCACTACAGGATGTGGGGGGCCATGCCCCTATCCGTATATTCAGAGGAGAAATGATGCTTGTTTTCGGAGATACAGTCGACTCAACCTCACGTTATAGTGACAACGACTGGTAGGATAAGTCCCAAATGTGAAACCAGAATCCTTATGCCAGCCCCACCTGGGTGGGGGGAAATGGCTCGAATAATGACAATATTCATTAGTAAAACCAGTCCCGGGGATGCTGGATCCCAGATGGTGTAGAGATAGATCTGTGACAGTAGGCTTTATCGATCAATTCACAGTTACAATGCCTCTGGAATGTACAGCGCACATTCAAAGGGAGAAAAAACACTTTAGCTCTTGATGAAACAAGTACGAATTTCTGTGTGCAATATTAGTTTTTTTTTTTTTTTTGCCCAAGGCCCATATTTACAAAGGCTTCCTTGGGAAAATGGTCCGAGTTTTCGAAAACTGATGTTTTCCTCTCGTCCCCTCATCACCCCCTTGTGTCCATTCATAGCCTGAATAGTCCTACTTTGGGAAACACCGATTTTAACACTTCACCGGAGTTCAGTTCAGTTTTCACGACTCGAGGTTTACAATGACGAGTGATCTTCGAAATGGGCAGCTCGAATGTTTGGAAGAATTCATTGAAATGTATAGGAATGAGAAATGCTTGTGGCAGGTGAAATCTGAAGATTACCATAACAAAATTAAGAAAGATGATAGTTATGAGAGATTGGCGTGGAAAATGAGAGAAATAGACCCTCTAGCGAACAGAGACAATGTTGTTAAAAAATCTCAATTCCTGTAATAATTTAACGTGCGAATATTGTTGCCTTTTTTTTAACCGTTTAAAGGCCGAACTATGAACAAAGTCACTTATTGTTTTGAAATTTGGAATTTGAGGTCCTTTTGCACGCCTATACATAGATCAACTTTGAAATTTGAAGAAAAAATTTTTTTCTTTGTTTTTCACGATGTTCCATAAATGGAACATTGGCACTTGGGGAGAGGGGAAAGCGGAAACTAGTATCGCCTATATTCTAACGATTATTTACTTCTGGAGTACAGTTATTACACAAAATTTTCTATTTTCTACTACAAATTCAAATTCGCAACACATACTGGTTGTTTTAACATAAAAATGAGTGCTGAAAATTCAAATTTTTTTCTAATGTTCGTGATAAAAGAAGGAAAACATATATATTTGATGGACCTGTTTGTCACACTGGTAGCATTTATACATAGTGTTTTTTTTTTTGGCAAACCGCACACTGTCCTTTTGTCACCGACAATATGATGGCCATCAGATGACCTGACATCTTTTTTCAGTTGACAACGTGGACCTGGATCCAGTTAATTAACCCCTCCTTCGTTCGTAGAAGGTTCAATTGTCACTTCTCTTTGGAATTCCAAATGCGAAATAAGATCCGCTTCTCGCAACTCTGAATGAATTATCCAATGTGCTGTAATGGCCATATGGCAAATTTTTTCCAATGGAATCCAGAGCCGAGATTTTGATCAGATTCTAGAAAGAATTTGTTTATCTCATGCAATAATTTTTTTTCTGATCGCTCAAAACTGTTTCGCCTTTTTTTGAAATGTGAGTGTTGCACTTGCGTTTTGCTCCTTTTTTCTGCCCTACATCTTTTGAAGAACACATTTCAGGAGTTTTCTAACACCTCATCCCCGTTGTTGCAAAATTACCTAGCATTTCACATACATCAGTTGGAACCGTTGATACTACTGTAGATCATTTTCGACAATATCATCTTCATCCATGATGTTCCTATTCTCATTAGCACGTAATTGGCATACATCTGCATCCTGTAATTCGGAATCTGAAAAAGGTTTCTAAATATCCTACAGCTTCTTCTAATGTAAGATACCTTTTTGATATGGTTACACTCAGCTGAACACAACAATACTATCTAAGATTGTCGAACTCGGTTTGATTAGTCTGAAGTTCGCAAAAATATACATTTCTAAGAATGCAAGAATAAAAAAGTACTCTCCCAATATAAACAATTCACCCCAGAAAGCACATTTCTCTGTGTCATATTACCCAGAATTAGCCCCTATAACCATGTCGAATGATGACAACCACCCTGGGGTTAGAACGGGGAAATCGAAGCAGCGCACTGCAAATTAGATATGCCTAGAATCCCGCTCTCTTGAAAGGCCAATGTTCCATAAATGGAACATGCATTTTTGAACACGCGTAGCTCTTCAAAGTTTAACAGTACAAAGAAACTAATTGATTTACTTTGATTGATATATTAAGAGGTAGAAACACACAAAATAATTTTCGATTTACTTTAAAATTGAAATTTTGGCAAATTTTTATCGAAATGGGGAAAAAATGCCCAAAAAATGTCAAATTTCAAAATTCTGACAAAAATGTTTATATCAACCTGAAGTTTCCGAATTTATTTCAAAAAATACTTTGAACTCTTGTCTATAGTGTTGGGATCGAAAGGCATGGTAACTATCATCATTTCGTTGAATATTAGAACCTGTACGTGGGACATCTTGAGATTACCTGCAAATTATATTGGCTATACAATAAAAAACCTGAAATGTTTGAATCAATTTTTATCTGATATTTTTGTAAATAAAAACTATGTTCCATTTATGGAACATTGGTATTTAAACGGTTAACCAATCTTTGCACCACGTTACCCGTTTTTTTCTTGTATTTGAGTTTATAACTTTGAGTGCGATAACCAATCCAACTACACCCAAAGCAGCATCTGTGGAAACCATACTAGAAAATTTTGAACTTTGTAGACCATGTGTGTGAAAAAATCCGAACTGATCAAAAGACCACGAAGAAAAAGATTGAAGAATGAAAATATCCCCACAGATTGCCAAGAACCTGTTCCAGAGGCTTTGCCTGCACAGGTATAACTGAATGGTGTGTGGATGCATCTGAGCATGTGTAGCAGCCTTTATTTTTCAACAACCCGCCTGTATATCATACAGTAGTCTACAAAGTAGTAAAACCAGTTTTTCAAGGTCGTGCGATCATGATACACGGTAAAAAGGAAAAAAAAGGAAGGGAGAAAAAAAAGTTGGGGAGGTTTTTCTCTCTTGTTGATGATTCTGTGATTTTGAATTCCTAAAAATTTAATTGGAAAATTACATTTCCAACCATCATCATCAAATGTTGGTGTCCCAAGAGGAAAGAGCTTAGGCAATTTTGCCCATTACTCTGACACCAAACAGTATAACATGAATTGTTTTCATGGGTCATGTAGATGTGAAGAAGTTTCCTTCCATGGAAATTTCCCAAAAAGTTTTGCAACAATAGTGTTGGGATCGAAAGGCATGGTAACTATCATCATTTCGTTGAATATTAGAACCTGTACGTGGGACATCTTGAGATTACCTGCAAATTATATTGGCTAGAGTCAGTGTCAAAATAACGAAACTTTGAGTTCAAATTGGTCATGAACAACAAATAATGAAAATGTGAAATTAAAAAATTAAAAGGTTTAGTTCAGTTTGTAGAATGCTCTAGATATGCCAAGTTTCAGGTATCTGAGCTATTTCAATACAGAGATACGAGGGTCTGAAAAGTACCTCAAGTTGCTTCTGGAAAAGGATGTTATGACGGTGCTTGTTTTGCTCAACTTGGTGAGGGGGAGGGGGGAAGGCTGTGCCCCCCAGATTACTTCAATAAATTCATTTTATGTGAGATTTTTGAGGCTTTGAATATCCGTAAAATCTTTGTGCATGCATTTGTCAGTTTTCTCAAGCAATGCCTTTTTTTTGTTTCTCTTGTATTAACGCTATTGTACTGCACACAGGATCAGAACTAAGGGAAGGGGGCACTTTCCCTAGGTGGCTATCTTGGTATGGAGGGTCTGAAAATTTAAGGAAAAACAAAAAAAATTGATATACAATTTACTTCATGATGGGAAGGGAGCAACAAAATTATGTTTTGCCCTAATAAAAATATGAAAATACCCTGACGCCTAGTTACGGCCCAGGTTCCATGAATTCCTCCTATTCATTTAGGCAAGGAATTGTAAAAAAAATATATGTTTAGTGTATTAACAGATTAACTGATGAATATGGTATAGCCCTTATTCCCTCAGATGAAGACTGAATCAGTCATACTAACTTATTCTTCATATTCTGAAGAGAAAGAACCATCTCATTTTTATTAACACAGTGGTTTTAAGGACAACAAATATTAAAAAAAAAAAAAAATCAGAAAACACTGAAACACAATGTTTTTCTGAAACCCTGTAATCTGGGAGCTTCAGTGGAGGAAGTATGCAAACACAGGAACATTCAAAAGTATTGCAGAACAGTGGTTTTCAAAAGGAATGTGTTTCAGAACAAAAGCGCAATTGCAACAACAATAAAGTGATAGATTATAATGTTGCGCAGAGGATGCTTGGCGTTTGACAAAGGAGTCTATGAGCTTGTGCCAACTGAAAAACACTATTCTAGAGAATGCCGTGGAAATGAAAATGTTTAATGGTAGCTGAAGAATTTAATGAGATTAATAATTTAATATAGCATTTAATATGAGATTCATTCATATTCAAAGGATTTTCATATGTTTGCTAGAGTGCTATAGTTAAATTCTCTACAGCAGTTTTCAAAGTGCTTTTCACAGAACTGCTTGTAAAAATTATTACAGAAATAAAACTGTAGCTGCCAGATACTCAAGTCTCAAAACAAAAAGGAATGAATAAAGCCCAGATGACAAGAATGAGTATTGTAAATAAAGTCCTCCTGTAAAAGTATCAGACTGTATAAGATATATGAACTGTATGTCTTGTAATTAATTGCAAAATGATTTTTTTTGAATATTTTAGCAAATCTAACTTTTTCTTATAATAAAAAACTAAATCATGTCTGTGATGTGAGAAAAAATTGCAATGTATTCAGAATTTCTCAGATGTGCAAATACCTCAGTAAGACTGTATAAGCAGTGCAATTCAAAATATATTTTTTTGAAATACCTTTCTCCCAGATTTCCATGTGCATCATTGACTGTGAAAAAAAAAATTGAGCATTCAACCTCTTCAAACCTGGAGCCTCAAAAACATTTGTCAATTTTATGTTTTTTAGTGCTTGTAGACTGTAATTGAAAAGAAAAGTTTTCTGTAAGTATAGGGAGGGGGCAGGGATGACTAAAGATTTTAGGCGCACATATGTGTACCTACAGATTCAAATGAGTAGAAGCATCTAACCATAGTAAAAAGTTTAACCATAGTAAAAAGTATAGTTAAATGTATACTTATTGTTTACAAAGCTAAAACACAACATTATATAACATCACCTCACAACAGGCATCAGGAATTGACGTGTTAGTTTTATTACATGGTGCTAATTATCAAATGGAGCAACACACATATATATATTTGTTCCCATAATTGCTCTGCTTATACAGATGGTTCAGAAAATATGGGGGAAACTTAAAGAGGTGATAGTACACACCAATATAAACAATTGTCATTAAAGAATGCATGGTAAATGCAGCGCAGCCATTTCAAAACACGCAATCACATTGTATGTACTATATATTCATCGAATATGGTAGTTTTTGAAACAATTATTTTTCAAAGTACACAAATACATTTGACAGTTTGTACAGATTATGGTTTTTGGGCGAGAATTCCCACACCTGTTCTTAGGAATTTTTAGTGATTTCCCGAAATATCTCTCTCTCTCTTTCTCCCCTGAGAACAATTCCTGGGAAATTGGGAAAATTATTGTTATGACACATTAATACGAAAATGAAATATACAAGATAAAAAAAAAATCAGAATATTGGTGAAAATGTACTTAATCTTCTATACATATAGCATTGCTTGGGAAAGAGATGGGAGGGGGAGAGAAAGAAAGATTGAAAGAAAAAAGAAAACATGGAAGGGTGCTTCCAGTTTGTGTAAACTGTACTAGAACTCCTGAAAATAATGGCTTCTATGAAACCCCAATACTGGTTTGGGGAAATGGAAACACAAGAGATGAATGAAGGAGATAATATCTGAAAAAAAAGGACACTATTCCGGGCCTGTTGTAATTTCTAAATGCGTTATAGTACGTCAATAGCTATCCCAATTGTTCTATTTGTGGGATCTGTCCATTTCTGAAAAAGTGCTTTTCTGAAGTCAAACATGCATAATTTTTTTAATATTTTTCTCATCAGCACTCCTTACTCAAGAGAGCCCCCCTTTTCCATGAAGAATAATTTCATAATACGCTCCAATATACAGGATGATTATAAAAAAACTATCCCGACATATGGGCCCCAACTATCATACCATTCACAGAAACTGAATGAAATTTTGGCATAAGGTATTTTGATGTATGCGCTCAAGAGTGATATGGAAAACAACAGTGTCACTCTAACAGTTACAGTTACAGTGAGAAAATTTCGAAAATATCAAATTTCAACACCAAGTTTTTTGTATTGGAATGTGATCTCCATTGTGAAAAACCCTAAATAGCGTTCGAATGGCAACTGTAGCATGAAAATCACCAACGGTAGATAGGCTAAAAGTGAGGACAACCAATAAGGACAGAGAAGCAGCATAAAATAAAGCATTTTATTGTGTTTCACAAATTTTCCACATGACCTTGTGGAGGACTAATCAGGCTGGGATCTCAGCCGAAGAAACGGTGTGACGAATGAAACGAACATTAATGCTCTGGTGCACGGCAAAGTCCTTTTTACTTTTTCCTTGCCTAGCTCTGGGGATTTTCGTGCTACAGATGCCATTCCAACGCTATTTAGTGTTTTTCAGTATGGAGATCACATTCCAATACAAAAAACTTGGTGTTGCCATTTGATATTTTCCAAATTTTCTCACTGTAACCGTAACTGTTAGAGTGACACTGTTGTTTTCCATATCATTCTTGAGTGCATACCTCAAAATACCTTATGCCAAAATTTCATTCAGTTTCTGTGAATGGTATGATAGTGAGGGACCCATATGTCGGGACAGTTTTTTTATAATCACTCCGTATATACTTTCTTGTCTTTTCTTCCCTCTGCAACCTTAATTCTTAAAAACTTATCCTTTTTGTCCAACCACCTGCAAGTGATAAAAAGAGGAAGTTTTATGGCTTTACGCTACCCAATTAAGTGGGTATCTGGGAAAATTTGGCCTTCACAACTGACCCCCCCCTTTTTTTTAGCACTTGCAGGAAAATAAAAGACTGATTGTAGGGAGTGGGAGGGTTGCTTTTTTTTTTACTTTCAAGTGGGATGACCACTGACCATGATTGGCCTTTCAATCTGAATGGCTTTAAATGCCAAAGGGTAAAAAACCGTGATGTGCAAGTAGGGAAAAATTACTTTATACAAATACAAATACAATGCCACAACAGGCAAATTGCCCAACGAGGTGGCTGACTTAAGAACATCATGTATCCCGAGCCATTTTTTGGAGGCCCTACCTGCTACTGCTACACCACACATGCACCCCCCACACCCCCCGTGGAACCCCCAACGAATCGGTACATGCGGGAATGTGCGTGTAGTGAAACCTGACGTGAAGTTTTTTTTTTTGTTTCTCTGTAATGCTTGTTATGTGTAGTGCTGCCATCTGCCACCAGTTTTTCTAACTATGAGTGAAGTGTTATGGTTGAATGATTTATCGTTGTAAGACTGTTGCTCTCTGTGGCGAGACTTTTTAACAGGGAGATCGTCTCGCATTTGCGCCTTGAAGTTGGGAACCACAGAAAACCAACTTCAGCCGACCACCATTGTGTGGTTCGAACCCGGATCCTCGTATCGCGAGTCCGTCGCTATAACCACTCGACCACCACAGCGGCAAAGTGTAACTACCTGGAGGTGGGTAGGTGTGAACCCATGTACCCTGAACTCTTCCCATCTGTAACTCAGTATCTTACCAACCCACCATTACAGCACTTTGTACAGTTGAAGCTACAAATCACAAACGTTTAGACGCAGTTTAAAATGCAGAATTCTTGAATGCTTATTCTGTGTTAGTGGGTATGAATTATATATTATATTTATTAGTAGTGATTAAGAGTGATGTGTAAACATATGATCAGCATAATTGGAATGAAGCCATCATAGTGCTGCATAGGTGTTAATTGTAATTAAAACTATGCAAAAGGTAAGGTATTCTTTTTTTCTTTCCTTTGCTAACTATGGGAAAATTAGAGAAAATAAAATTTCATGCTGCGTAAATTTAATTTAATCTGCAACAGGAAAAATATGAAATTGTACGAGTTTTTTGGAGATTGGAAAAACTGCAATGAAATTTAGGACCTGGTGCCAGGACCTCCACCAGGAGAGTTTACTACACAAACATGAGTGCCAATTCACCCTTTAATGCAAAGAATTGTGAACCTTCTATGTTTAACTGCATGGATCATTAATATTATAGTAATATAAATATTATAATAATGTAATATTAATCAATTATAAAATTTTTTATTATTGTCGTGAAAACGTAGTGTAATTGAAGTTGTGTGGTGCAAAATGAAATATTTTAATTTTAAAAATTATAAAGCGTAATCGATGCTGAAAAAGTAACATTGTATAAATGGAATGAGTCATGTAAACGGGAGTTTCACTGTAAATAAGTGATTTTGGGAATTCCAGAGAATTCTCTGGAAATATGATTTCTTGTTCCTGATTCCTGAAGGCTTCCAAGTGTCGGGAATTTGAAAACCCTAGTGCAGATCACCCTGATTCTTGATTTGCATCCTGGCTATCTGCATTTCAATACATTTTCATTGGCCATGTATTGGGAAAAGTGATACACTTCATCCAAGCAAACTTTCATCGGTTGGGGGAACTACTTTTTGCTACATTCGCTCTTCCTCATCTTCAGAACATTTCAAAAGTGGAGGCCTTCCTCTACGTTGAATTATATTCTCTTCATACTTGTAAAGTGCTGATGCAACAACCATTCTATATCCAATTAAAGACTTATAGGCATTTAATCTTTTTTTTTTATACTTGACATACATCACCCACCAATTCAAAATAAGATGGACAAAGTGAGTAAAAACTCACTCTCAAATATTAGTTACACTTCGAGTAACTAATAAAGTGCATATGAATTTTTATTTAAAAAGGCATTACAGTAATATCAGACAGCTCAGATGAAAATTACCGGATAGAGAAAAAGAAAAAAACATATTTTTTAATTACTTTACAGAATTATTGCATAATTATCATTTGATGTAATCAGTTATTATTAATTATACAGTTGTATAATAATTACTACTTTTATTTTCATGTTATAATTTTTTAAAGTAATTTTTTCAAACACGATTATGCATACATAACCAATATGTGTAAAAACAATATGATAATTACTAGTAAAAACATTAGCAGAATTAATCAAAAAAATATTTCTTAAGGAAGATAATATGTATTTCACCAACATAAGCCCTTTCGTCATTTATATGTATCTACAAAAACAATGCTTCCCCTGAAAATAGTACAGCAATACAAAAAATCTCACATGAAATACTTTGGTGTAACCATGGTTATATATATACATAAATTTACTGCTCGACCCCAAAGGTATACATACATGGACCTTTATACAATTCAGTGCAATGTGATGAGAGATTCAAAATGACTTAAACACATAGAAAAAATTATTTTAAACATGCCTTTACATTTGGTTATTCCAAAATTCTGGAAAGAAGGACAGTGATGTTTCCTTGGCCTCCAGGTCACCGGCAGTGGCGTAGCCAGGTTTTGGTCCGTGGGGGAACGAAATTGTGAAAGGCGCCATTTTTTTGTTCGTGCTTAAGGCGCAAACTTAAAATTATGCCTTGGGGGGGGGAAAGAACTTTAAATTTCCCAATTTAAAAGAAATCAAATCTATTTTTTTTTCAGTTGATGTTATTTTTCAAATTAAATTAATTACCTTTCAATTGGTTAATGTATTTTAATTTTTTAATCAATTTTAAATTCCATTTTATGTTTTGTGTACTTATATGCAAATACAAACATCAAAAACAACTGGGAAGTCACCCTAAAAGGTAGTTGGAAAAAATTTAGATTAAAATATAAAAAATGATAAGGACAATAAAATAAAAAAGAAAAGAAAATATGTTTTTTTCTCTCTCTAAAATTATTCCAAGATATGAAAGTACAGAGAAATCTTCATGCTTCCATTTAATCGCTTTTATCACGTTACACTCTTATCTAAGCACGTATCACATGTACGCTACTTTTACTCAATCGTGCATATACTTCCAAGACATTTCTCTTATGGAATTTCTCTAACAAATTAAAGAATGCCGGCAAGTTCTTTCTTACATTATGCGTGCCCATAACGTATATATGATGCCATAGTTATGCATGGTTTCAGTTCGAGAAGTTTTGCTATCTGCCTTCCATATTAGAAGTAAAACTGGCAGATGCCTGAAGTTTCGCGTTATGCAAATACCATGGTGAAAGCCTGCCTGCTCTCTGCGGGAAGGCTTTCCAAATGAAAGATCGGTTAGCATTCGTACCTAGACATTGAAAAAAAAAAGACTCGCTTCAGTCAAACGCCACTGTGTCACTAGTGGGGTTCACACCGGGATGAATCCATCATGATGCCAACACGATCGCAGTGGTTATCACCAGGGCCGCAACTAGATGCTTGGTCACCCGGGGCAAAAGTGCATTTTGACACCTCCTTGTAATGTTGAAGGAGAGGTTTCAGAATGAAATTTGCGCCCCCTCGGGTCTCATGCCCCGCCCCTAGTTGCGGCCCTGGTTATCACATACTACTAGATTGCATACGCACAAGCAGAGGGTGTCCTGAATCCAAAAAGGTTTAGGAACCACTGCTTCAAACAAATTAGTGTGCACCAGAAATTGTCGTATGTGTTCGTAATCTATTTAAGTATCTCTGATTCGTGTTTGTAATGTCACTGCTCATCTTCCAAATTGAAGTGAAAGTGGCGGGTGTATGGATCAATTGAAATATTTTTTATGTTTTATTATCTACCGGCTTCCTTTGGAGATACTATTTAAAGGGGAGTTCTCTCTCTGCTCGAAGTTGAAAAACTTAAAAAGACATTGTGCATAGTATATGTACATTTATTTCTCGTGAAATAAATTCATGCGATGCGTTTTATAACAAATCAGAGAAGAATGAAAATATATGAGTGATGAATGGTACAGACTAGTGCAGGGGTTACCCGTTACTTTAATCAATGCTTGCCCGCGGCTCCCCAGAGCAGTTTAACAAAGAATCTCTTTGAAAAACCTTCGGGATGCTCCGCGGTGCCCAGACAAAGGTTTGTGACGCACAGTTTGAGAACCCTCTGGACTAAGTTCTTGGATTTTTCCCCTCGTAATTTGACCAGAGGGCATTCAGTTAAGTGCTGTGTGGCAAATCTCATGACATCATAGTTCATATTAGAAAGTATTGTAAGCCCTCGGATAAGTGCTAATTGAAAAACATTTCGTGGCCACTTTTTGTTTTTCTGAAATAGTATACGTATTACGTATGTATCTTCAGTTACTTTTAAACTTTCCTTGCAATATATGGACAATTCCAGGCCCGGTCCAGGTGCTTCAAGTGCAAAAGGGACTTCATGAAGATGAGATCCAGTTAAAATTTTGAGAATTTTTTTTAACTGGATGAGTGAAATGTTAGGCAGACATTTCTGAACAGGTAGAGGGCCTTTGAAAAGTCCCTTTGATGCTCGTAAGACGGCTCTGCGTAGACCACCAATGTGGTGTTGTGGGAAATAAAGAAAAAAATTATGCCCGGAATTCTGGTTTAAAAAGCGATGAGTATATATAGTGCATTTTTATTATTATAATTTCGGAAATATTCAACGGATTCTCAAAGTGTGTGTGCTCGTGGCTCATCGCCACCCTTGTTTGAGGGACGTCTCAACGCGTTGGTGTATTCATGCATGCTTATTCAGTTCTTTGAAGTGGGTTTTCTTTTTACATTAGACCAGGAGGATCTCAAACTGTGCACCGTGACACCCTGGTGCGCCTTTAATCTTCGTCAGGGGCACCATGGAGTGGTGACCCTGACAAAGGTTTTTGAAAATATTTTTTGTTAAACAACTTTAGAGAGCAGGCGGAGCTCGCGGATAAGTATCAAATAGGGGAGAGGCAGGGCTGTCATTTCAACTTTTTACAGGGGGGGGGGGGACAAAGCACATGTACTCAATGTATGTATATAATGTAGTGTATATATATATATATATATACCATTTTTAGTGTATTTTCAAAAGCCGGGGGGGGGGGGCAAAGGGACCTTGGGAAAGGGTGGAAAAAGTTCGAGAAACCCCTGTGTCAGGCTATTCTGGGAAGTCACGGATAAATGATGATGAAGTCGGGGGGGGAGGCATGGGTGCCAAAACTTTAAGAAAAACTGGGATTAATTGGAGGGGATATATACACGTGTCATGAGTTAACTAACACACCGGCCATAACTTTTTCCAGGAAATAATCTCCAATTCGGCACACTGTTTTATATCCATAATGATGAAATAAACAAAGTAATTCATAGGAAAGAGAAACTACGCCCTGAAAAAAGACACTGTTTCTAAAAAAGAAACATTTTAACATAAAATTATGCAATATCACCGTATATAATATAGTACAATATATTATCGTACAAATATAGAAGACTATAATTCCATTCTCTACATATCAGAGTGCTGTTGACCTAAAATTATAGGTTTTTATTTACCCACCTTTAAAAAAAACTCTTCCAGAACCTCCTTTTGTGCTCTAAAATCTTGGGTTTTTTAGGGCTCAAAAGCTCATAGCTGTTTTCCACCTTTCCTCCCTCTGTTCCCCCCCTGGCTACGCCACTGGTCACCGGACATTACCACATGTGGCTTTTTCTTGTGGGGCTTTGTGAAAGAGAAAGTGCACATGCCACCACTGCCATGCAACTTGGAGGACCTACGAACAAGCATATGTAATGTTCTGAACTTAGTAACTCCAGATATGCTGAAATGAGTGTGGTAAGAAATGGGTTATCGTCTGGACGTTGACCGCATGAATCGAGGAAGTCATATCGAACACTTATAATGTCATAAAATACAAACATTTGAGTCGTCCTTCCCTTTAACACTAGAACCGCGGCACTTTTGGTATACCTAGAACCGCGGACTGGGTCAAATTGACCCAAACTGTGAAGGAACAGTGTTTCATAGCGAAAACAGGAATTTATTTTTGGTTTCTGGGTTTTTCCTCTACTCTTATTCAATGTTGTTTAATTGCGTATTCATAATGGAAAATTATATTTGTTTATGAATATAAAATGGGCTTCAATAAACTAAAAAATGATGTCATTCAGTAAAAATAAGATTTAGTATACATTATTTATTCTATTCAGTCCAAAAACACTTTGCAGTAATCCCATAATACGACAAAGATGTAAAATAAGCGTGTCGAATTGGAATTTATGATGAACATTGGAGCAATTTTTTTTTTCATTATTCTTGCACATTCATCGCATGTTGAAGTTGCACAACCTATGCAAAAATTTACAGTTTTGTTTCCACATTTTTATGTCACCTGACATCAGACTCATTTATTTTTATTTATTACTATTATTATTTTTTTTTTTCATCACTCGCCAACAGTTACATGATCAAGAGCAAACGTTCCTTTTGCACAAGGGCAACACGTATGAGGAACACAGCTCTTCAATCAGGACCAGGCTTAGGAATTTTGCGCCCCTCCAAAAAAATTTTATTCAGTCGCTCCCCAACAGAAGGGAAAAAATATGTACAATTCATAAAAAAACTTTAAGTTCATAACATAACGATTTTTATATACACTGCTCAAAACAATTAGGAGAGCACATGGTTTTAACAAAATTACGCAAAGTTGTATACCGATAAGTAACATAAAATGAATCATCCATAATTTAAAGCCTAGCAGGAAACGGAAGAAGAAAACTTCATATGCAAATCAAAGTTCATGACGTCAAAAACCAGAAAAAGGAGATAAGGGCAGAAATCGGGATGTTGCAGAAACATCTGTTTTACTGCCGTAATTGTGAAATTCGATTGCGCAGTATTTTTTTTTGAGACAAGGTGACTTGAGGATGTCTCAACAACGGAATCCATGGCATGGCGTGTTATAGGCAGACTGGAATCCGGGTTAACACAACGTAGTGTCGCGGACGCTGTTGGAGTTGCCAGAAGTGTTGTTGCAAGGCTGTGGAATTGATTCCAAGAAACAGGAAATGTTAGACGTCGACCAGGGCAAGGTCGGCCACGCGCCACTACAGCAACTGATGACCGGAATGTACAGTTAACAGCCCATTGAAACAGAACAGAGAATGCTACGCAGCAGTAAAGATGGTTGCTCTTGGGAACAGGACGAAGGGTGTCCAGCCAAACAGTACATAATCGGCTTCATGAGGGAGGGCTCTATGCACGTAGACCAATGGTCCGCATTCCGTTGACCCCACGCCACCGTGCGGCTTGAAGAAGATGGGCTGCTGAACATCGAGATTGGGAGCAACATGATTGGAGCCAAGTGCTGTTTACAGACGAGTCCCGATTCAGTCTGGAGTGTGACACCCGACGTGTTCTGGTATGGAGGGACAGGGGCACTCAAATTAACCCTGCATTCGTTCGTGAAAGGTCACAATACAGACGAGCTGGTTGGATGGTATGGGGTGGAATCAGCATAGGCGGACGTACGGACCTGCATATCATTTGGAATAGCACTTTGGCGGCCCGAAGGTATGCAGGCGAGATACTGCGACCTCATGTCATCCCTTACGCTGGAGCCATTGGAGATTCCTTTGTTTTCCAGGATGATAATGCCCGACCACATAGAGCTTGTCTGGTGGAGAACATGCTTGAAGCTGAAACAATACAGCGTATGGAATGGCCAGCGTGCTCTCCTGACCTGAATCCAATCCAGCATGTTTGGGACATGCTCGGACGACGCATTGCTGCTCGACCAAGGCCGACTGTTACTGTCCGAGACTTGCAGATTGCACTTCTTGAGGAGTGGAACAGTATTCCCCAAAGCCTGATCGATAACCTCATCGCATCCATGGCAAACAGGTATGCAGCAGTCTTAGCTGTTCGAGGAGACCACACGCCCTATTAAAACTCATGCATCATGTCTAAACAGTACTTTTTTTTATCGTTTACATGTAACCAAATTGTTGCCCTAAATCATCTTTTCATGTTTTTTTCCATATTTTCAAAGAATTAAAGCTTAATTCCTAATTTTTTAACGTCTTTTTTCTGTATTGCGCATTGATACGCGTGTACTATCCATTGTATGCCAATACGTGGCTGTCTCGCACAGTTTTCTTCACTTTTTTGCTTGCTCCCCTAATTGTTTTGAGCAGTGTAGAATGTCATATTTACAATATTTTTGTGAAGTTGAAGAAAGTTATTGAATTTAAAACAACATTTGTGTGCCTCCCCCTCCCCCAAATGAAATTTTTTTTCCTGAACATATTTTTTTTCCAGGATTTTGAAGAATTGGGTCCCCCCCCCCCCCCCCAGCAACAATTGGTACCACTACTGAGAGGCTTGGTTCCAAGGTTGGCATGTATGCATGTTACTCATAAGTGAACAGCTTACATCACATGATTTGTTCAAATCAAATTGATTGACCGTGCTATTGCTTGCTATAGTACTTATATTAAGGTCATTTTATTATTTCATTGTGTAGAAAAAAGGGTTTGATGAATTCCAGGTCGCCATGACTTCTAAAAAAATGGTATTGAAACCTAAAATTTTCTATATGTGATTTGAGTCTGAGGATGACATAAAGTTTTTGGAATTTATATCATCATGACTGCTAACATGGGAAAGAAATAATTATTTTGGAACAGTTCTTCTAGGGAAAAAAATTTATTTGCTCCAAAGAAATTCTCATGGCAAATCAGGGCCGTCATTTCAACTTTTTTCAAGAGGGGGGGGGGGCAAAGAACATGTACTCAATGTATTTATAATTATATATATATATTTGTGTATATATATACCATTTTTAGTGTATTTTCAAAAGTAATGACCCCCAAATGACGGGCCTGTGGCAAATTATTATTATTATTTTGTCAAGCCTTGATGCAGTGTGTATACACAGTATATGTAATGTACGTAATATTTAGATGCTTTTCTGATGTATGTTTTGATTCAGATTTTTTTCTTTTTACCAGTAGCTATGGAAGATATGTTCTGGGCACTGGTTCCGTGTTGCATCCTCCATATGCTCCTAAGGTGAAAGCAGTTTGTGTGATAGTGCATAATTTATTTTGAAAATATTGTTAGCTCATTTATACAGGGTGCATAGGTAACAGGGCCTATGACATTTTACTGCAAACCATTGATCCTAGAGGCATACTTTCGATTAGAAAAATTATCCAAATATCATGTATAGTACTCAGATATGTGATCCATGTTTCAAAGGGTTGTATAGCTATTAAAATAAAAATGTAAACTTTTTATACGGACAGCCTGTGCTCAAAAACCCAATTACAAAGTTGTCCTGTCTTTCCTGATGCCAACAAAAAAAAAAAATTTCACGTTTCTAAGTGCAATATTCATCTAGATATTTGAATTTGGAAAACAGAGAAAAAAACAGCATTAAATATGCGAAAACCATTTTACCCACATTTAATGGTGTTATTTGTCCCAATTTTCCTCCATTTTTCGAATTTGAATATCTGAATGAATATTGCATTTAGAAATGCAGATTTTTTTTTGTTGGATCAGGAGAAACAGGACAACAACTTTGTAATTGGGGTTTTGAGCACAGGGTGTCTATACAAAAAGTTTGTTTTTATTTTAATAGCTATGCAACTCTTTGAAACATGAATGACATATCTGAGTACGACACATTATTTGAATACTTTTTTAATTGGAAATATTCCTCTAACATCAATGGTTTGCCAGTAAAATGCCATACGCCCTCTTACCTATGCACCCTGTATGTAATCATACTATGCATACATGTATAACATTTTTCACATTTATGTATAAGCTGTAGGGCTAGAACAATAATAAAAAACCCATTAAACCAATGAAAGTAAAACAGTTGAGGGTCTTTATAGCGACCATTATGCTATGACAACTAGCACAATAAGTCCCCAATGTTTTCATATAACAACTATCTTTTATATTTTTCTTTCAGTATAATGACTGCCCAACAAAATTGCCCCAGACGTTACCACAAGCATTGAATGTATACACTGGTGTATACATTCTGAATTATTGAATGTATACACATTGAATGTATACACACACTTAACCATAATTAAGAAATTATATATAAAATATTATATATATAGAAAAAATATATATTTTTGATTTCACTATAAATACTGGTCAAAACTAGATGAATTTTCAATGAATAAAGAATGTGAAACAGAAATTCATGCCATATAACAATGAAATTACTTATAATAATAAGTTCTACTCATAAAAGAGAGAGCAGGAATGTCTAAAACTGACATTGAAAGATGACGCCTTAAATATGGCTAACAATAGGATGCATGGTTGTACCTCTGTCAGACTCACAGATTGCACATTGAGTGGTCATGCTGTTCACAGGATAGCTGATGAGCCTTTGTGACAGCTGCACTCACTCCTGTTCCAAAGCAAATATTTGCCCCTTAATGGTTCTTGGCAGGGTTGTTTGATTTAAACCAGTGTTTCCCAAAGTGGGTGATATCACCCCCTGGTGGGTGATGGGACTCTTCAAGGGGGGGGGGAACAATATCGGCTACAGACATGATCAGGAGGGCTACGAATAGACCCCTACTAAGGGGGCGATGGGAGGATGAGAGGAAAAAATAAGTTTTTGAAAACTCAGACCCTTTTCCCAAGGTGGCCTCCATATGCAAAAAAACCCTAAGAATATTGCACACAGTAGTTGTACTTGTTTCATCTGTTAAGGAAACAGAGCTAAAGTATTTTTTTCCACTTTGAATATGCTCCATACATTCCAGATGTAAACTGTAATTGATTGATAAAGCCTACTGTCACAGATTCCAACACCATCTGGGGATAAGAGGTTCAGCATTCCCCTACTTCACCAAACACAGACTCTGGTCATATCGCTATATTGCAATTTACTGCCATTAGTGAGATGGGTTGGAAGTGAAGGCGCTGTAGATCGGTGGTCGCCTCGAGTTCGTTAGGGAAAATATCTTATCTATATCCTCCCTTGGGTTCGAACCCGAGACCCTAACAACAACCTTCACGATGGTAGTTGAGCATCTTACCACCATGCCACTCGGGCACTCAGCATCCCCCTGGGACTGGTTTTGCTAATGACTAGGTCATTATTGGAGCCATGGCCTCCAACAAACTTGGGGCTGGTTCTGGTTTCAGAGCCCCAAGACGATTATAATTTTTTTTTTCACATTATAAATTCACTACAGCAGTGGACCATCAAGAGCCTAGCCACGAGACCTTGCAGCAGGATGTGTGGGGGGGGGGGAGGACCATGATTTTAGCATCACTGTTCATTCACTTATGGCTATGGTCATTTTGTATGTTGTTTTTTGTACATAATGATATTCATTGCCAGTGGTTGTCAAACTTTTGTCATATTCGCGGCTTCCTTTACCCTAGGCTCCTAGTCATGGTTATTATCTGCGGCTTCCAGGAAAACTATAGTAGCTATTGTGCATTCATAAAAGAACGGCTTATGCACAGATGCAAACATTAATGGTTAACAGCTTGTCGTGATGTCCCTGATAGAAGTTGGTGATGCCCCTAGTAGCCACGATGCTCACTTTGAGGAGCACTGCCATAATGGAAACATTTTTAATAAATTCGTGCAAGTTTGTGAATTACTTAAACCCAAAGAGATAACATGTGTGGAAGTGACGAAATATGAATTACAGATGAGTAATGTTGAATGTTTTTGTATAATCCCATATCGAAAGTGATTTTGACACAACAGATGGTTCAAACATACAGATCAATTTCAGCCACCTCGATGGGCAATTTGCCTGCTTTGGCCTTTCCATTTGCATTTGTAATGAAATGTGTCCGAAAAAAAAATGAAACTATCAACATGCGGAAGAAAATGTTAATTGAATCTGCCTCATAAGTACAATAACGTTTGTTTTTTTTCTTCAAAATTTTGATGTTACTAAATCCTTTTATATTGACCGGTTTTCATGACTTGAGTAAGACACTTGGGCGGTACCATCTATTTATGGTTATCAAGAATGCTATCCGTATCCACACTGGTCATGACAATATAAGGATAAAAGTGAAATTTTGGTACTATTTCCGAATACAAGCATCGTTTCTCCTCGGAATATATAGATAGGGGATACGTGCTCCTTCAGCATCAGATGCATTTTTTCTTGTGATGCCGTTGGTTTAGTGAAAAGAATATTTTTTGAATTGAAAATTTTTTACTGTGACTTATGTAGCATTTTTCCTTGAAAGAAAACTGCATTTTCACACGGTCGTCTAAGATTGATTCAACTCAATTCAAAATCAAGTCATTATTAAGTGTAGTAGTATATTAATAGTCTTATACTCAATGATATAACTATATTATCAATCGTATCTCTCTCAAAGAATTTTTCAATTGTTTTTTTACATTTAATTAGCATGGTTTCATCTGAATTTTTTTCTTTTAATTTTTGAACTGAAAGTTGAAATTTGATGCAATCTAACGAGATTTCTGATACGTTCATAAAACAATAGTAAATATTTGATGAGATGCATTCAGAATTACATGTAAAAGAAAATAATCAATTGCAATGATTTTTCCCCCATTGGTGCTTGCTAGTTTTAATCAAGAAAAAAGTGAGAGTCCTATGTTTGAAATTATACAAAATTACATTTTCTTAAAATATGGACCTATAAATAATATCGTAGTAACACTGGTGATTTGAAAGATAAATGACAGATATCCATACTTAGAATAAGACAACCATAAATACATTATGGGCATTGTATAGTATTTTATAATGTGTATATATTGTTTATAATTTTTTGATTGTGTTTTTAATTGGGTTGCTATATTTTTGAAATATATGACATCCATATTTGTTATGGGCATCTTTTTCTCAGCCACCTAGTTGGGCATTTTGCCTGTTGTGGCATTGTATTTGTATAGCCAGAGCCCAACCTAGACACGAGGAGGTCCTGGGTAATTAGGGGAACCTAGGAATTAGGGCCTTTCTGACTTGAGTCCAAATATTTTGGCTATCTATAATGTCTGGATAATGTTTTGGATAGGAAATTAACAAACTGAAATATCAGACAATCTTTTTTTTATTTGATCATTATCTTGTTGCATTGATTGGCAAAACTCCATTTTCTCCTGCTGAACCATACACACCCGAAATAACATAACAGAAAATAAGGTAATATAATAAGAAAATATACTTGTGTTCAAATTTGTTTCAGAATTTACTTAAGACAACAACAAATGTCTCACGAGTGGCTTCATTCATAATTTCAAAAACTAATTTATTTTAACGATTAAATTTTAAATTTTTTTTCACTAACTTTATTATTGAACATTTCGATTTCAAATCATCATTTATTAGTGTTATTGATAATCAAAATTAATTATTATGTATCATATTTTATTAAATGACCAATTTTGCTTATATGAGAAAAGGGGCCGTGGTAAGAATTCTCACACGAAGGACATATTTGATTCTGACCATGGCGTCTGATTTTAAGTGACTTATTTTTTCTGATGTGTATAAAATTTGGTAATCAACTCAAGTGGGATCCTCGGTCAGCTTTGATTTGATAGTGGTTGTATTCATCCTTTGAAGATGGCACCTATGGTGTGTCGAAATGCTTTAGGAATTATTATTCCTAAAGCATTAGGATAAAGCTCAAATAAATTCCTTATTTGCCTTTATTGGTGGTTCCTTCTTCAATTTACCAGGGAAAGGACTATTAGTATTCTAAATTGGGGATCCGGAACTTTCGCCCCCGACATCTCCCCCCTGGAACGTTTCGTCCCCGTTACATTTGGCCCCCGAAAATTTCGCCCCGGTACATTTTGCCCCTGGTGCGTTTGGCCCCGAAAAATTCACACCTGACATTTCACATGCCCTGACCGTATGAGTGATTGACTGTATTAGTGACCGTGTGAGTGATCGAGTGACCGTATGAGTGATTGACTGTATGAGTGACCGTGTGAATGATTGAGTGACCGTATGAGTGACCAAGTGAGTGTGAAATGAACTGTAGGAGTGCGTTAGTGACCGTACAAATGACTGAGCGAGTGGCAGAATGACTCACCATGTGAGTGACCGTATCAGCTAGTGTGCAATTGACTTTATGAGTGAATGACCGTATGAGTGACCACGTGACTGATCGAATGGCCGTATGAGTGACCACGTGACTGACCGAATGGCCGTATGAGTGAGCAAATGAATGACCGCATGAGCGACCAAGTGATTAACTGTATGAGTGATCAAGTGAGTGATAGTGGGATTGACCATGTCAGTGACAAAGGGAGGAATTGAGCGATGGAACGTTTGAGTGAATAAGTGACTGACCGAATGAGTGACCAAGTAAGTGGCTAATTAAATACTGGTGTAAGTTTCCTAGTGAATGATTGAGTGTATGAGTGACCGAGTGGCTGACGGAATGAAAGACAGAGTGAATGCTTGAATAAATTTGCAAGTGACTGAGTGATTGAGCATATGAGTGATCAAGGGAGAGACTGAGTGATTAACTGTATGAGTGACCGAGTGACTGACCGCATGAGTGACCGAGTGGTTAACTGCATGAGTGACCAAGTGAGTGACTGTATATGTGACCAGGTACGAGTGTTCAAATGAGTGATCTAGGGTCTGAACGTGTGAGTGACCAAGGGAGTTACTGAGTGATGGAACGCATAAGTGAATGTGTGACCAAGTGAGTGACTGCATGAGTGACCGAAAGATTGATAAAGTGAATGACTGCATGAGTGACCGAAAGATTGATAAAGTGAATGACCTCATGAGTGACTGAAAGATTGATAAAGTGAATGACCGCATGAGTGACCGAAAGATTGATAAAGTGAATGACCGTATGATTGACCCAGTGAGCGACTGAGTGATTGACAAAGTGAGCGATTGAGTGATTGACAGAGTGAGTGATTGGCAAAGTGCGAGGGTGGAGTTGTCTGCAAAGATGATCCTCCTCATCCCCTTCTTTTTTATAGGTGGTTACGTAGCACTGAGGGACAAAGTGACTCACACTTTAATGGATTTTAAGAATTTGGAATTTTCAGTTTAAGCATAAAATATTTTTCCCAAATTTACGACTCACACCGGTGTGGTCACTCACACTATCATTCATATATTCACTCATACGGTCACGCGTACGGTCAAGGTAGGCAAAATGACAGGGGGGCAATTTCCGATTCACTTGATTACTCACTGAGTAACTCATATGATCACTCACTGGGTCACTCATATGGTCAGGGCAGGTGAAATGTTCGGGGATAAATTTTCAATTCACTCGATCACTCATGTGTTCATTCACTTGGTCACTCATGCGATCAGCGAAAGCAAAATGTCACGAGTAAATGTCCAACTCACTTGATCACTCATGTGGTCACTCACACCATCATTCATATGTTCACTCATACAGTCACGCGTACGATAAGGGCTGGCGAAATATCAGAGATAAATTTCCGATTTACTTGATTACTTACTGAGTCACTCATATGGTCACTCACTGAGTCACTCATATGGTCACTCACTGGGTCACTGATATGATCAGGGCAGGCGAAAGGTCAGGGCGAAATTCCCGGTGTGAAATGTCCGGGGCGAAATTTCCTGGGGCTAAATGTACCTGGGTGAGATGTCAGGGGCGAAATTTCCGGAGGCCAAATGTACTGGGGACGAAACGTGCCAGGGGTGAGATGTTGGGGACAAAATGTCGGAGGCAAAATATCGGGGGCAAAGGTTCCGTGAACCTCTAAATTGTAAACGTATTTAATTGCAAACATATAAGATTGGTAAAAATCCACTGGACAATTGAATTGACAGTCCAAAGACAAAACTAAAATAATAATTTTTTGACAGTATTCCAGTGATTAAAAAAAGGGAAAAAAAATGAAATACAGAGCTGCCAACCTTCAGAAGCTAAAAATCCTCCAATTTTCTCATAAAAATCCGGCAAGCGTACTTTTGCATGTCATACAGTTATCATTTTATTGCCATGATAAGAACCTATACAGACATGCTAACTTTTGAAATCCAGAAATTATCTGGGGGGGGGGAGGCAGGTCCTGGGTAGACCGTGAGCAGAATATAATCATCATGGATGCTATCAGCAGAGGCGCTGATATGAAGAAAACATTAGGGGGGGGGGCTGAAAGGTGCTGGTCATCTCATATATACGGGACTCAAGCTCTTATGTAGGATGGGGAAGGTACATTGCATTGTTTTTTCAGAAATTAATTGGGGGAAGCTCAGCCCCCTTTTCAAAATTTATTGGGAGAGGGGGCTCAAATGAACTCAGCCCCTAGGTTACAGTGCCTATGGCTACCAGTGATGGATAATCTTGGGTATATGAACTCTCAAAAACAGTTGTATATTTTCTTTTTGAAGACATTTGATTAGAGAAAACAAAAACTTCAAAATATAAGAGCTTCATTGTTAATAGAATACAATAATAATTATACATGGATGTTGGCAGCCAAGACCATCCCCTGATAAATGGTTGCTGATAAGTGCTAAGTAAACAATGTCACGTCATCGCCAGTTTGCTTAAGTGCCTAATGACGGCTACTGATGGCTACTAGACAAAAGTGATGTCTTCAACGGAGTAGGTAGGTTCCATGAACTGCAGCTGCCCTCTATAGGTGTTTTCCCAAATGGCGACCTTAGTCATTGATGTCACAACATCGCAAAAGCGCAGGGAAAATCTAAAAAATTTTGATCTAAAAGAAATCAAAATTTTTTTTCAACAAAATCTGGAGAGCTGGGGAAGGGCAAAAAATATGGAATCTCCTTCCTAAATCTGCAGGTCTGGAAATAGCTGGGACTCGTATCTCATTGGAGTCTATCTCTGATAAGGTAAAAAAGTCAAAGTAGCAGATTGCTATGTAAATTTACTTGCTGACCCATGCTTCAGAGAGTGTGAACACGATTGTGTATCTAGCGCATTACAACAACACTAATTCTAATTGGATAATTGGATAGTACATATATTCTAAATTGGATAGCGCATATTTCTAAGACGGCCACTATAAAATCAAAATCACTGAATAGTTTGCATCAATTCCATTTAAAAAATAAATATTTCAAATTGAGCCATGTGCAAGTGGCTTTGTTTCAACTTGAGTAATGAGGATTGGCTAAATTTTATCATCAATGAAGGTATGCATTCCCCGTAACTCACCTCATCAACACCTTACTCTGTGCTCCATGTCAAAATAGAACACTGAAGTCCAACATGCGTTGGTGGTAATAATTTCGTGTAAAATAAAATTTCCGGTAATGCGATTTCATAGGAGCAAGTAACACATGCTAAATCTAGTTTAAATTGTTTCAGGGATGTGTAAGATGCAGTTGACAATGGGGGATGATTAAAAGAATATTTTTTATATAACTTGATCATCATGTATTCCCAAGAGATCCTTACAATCTATAATTAAATGAAATCCCTGTACTGAATAAAAATAAAAATTTTTAATAATTTTTTTCAATCTCCAACAATAATCACATTGACAGAAATAGTGTTAAAAGAGAGCTTGAAGTTCAAATTTGAAGATGGCTATTAATTTTGCTGGTTGCAAAAGCAAATAGTGAACCTGGACTTTATGGGATATACAGTGCAACTTCCCATAACGGGCACTCCCTGTTAGTGGACACCTCCCGTCACCGAACACTTTTGAATTATGTCAATGAGACTCCGGATATGCGATTGATTATTTAATTATCCATTAATGGACACTCCTTGTTAGCAGAGAAAATTTTCAGTCCCGTTATTGAGAGATTCTAATGCAACACAAAATTTTTAAAATGTGAGACGTTTCAATGTCACAAATCTTTCGACATAAATCGTAATCACCTACAAATATTATTCAATTGTGAGGATTTTGAGAGTGCTGCTTAGCAGCATTCTCGAATCCTCACAACTGAATAATAATAAATAAAAAGTACTATATAATTGATAAATAAAATAGTCCGGCATTAACAAATAATGATGGCATTGCTATTTGTAGTTGTGTCTGTGTTTTTTGAAAATAATTTTATTATTAATAGATATTTTCTAAGTGTGTGATGTGAATGTTACTTTGACTGCAATCAATGTAAATATGTTTTGTGAATTACGATTTTATAATTCATTAAAAAATTAATTTTTTTATGTTTGTAATGAAGTTTACTGTAATCTTTTGAAACTTTAATGTAATTTTTTTACTGTGATTTTTTTTCGAGTATTTAACTTTTTTCATATTACTTTGTTGTAAGAAAACATATTGATGCAAAAAAAAAATCTAAGATTCATCACTTTCTCTTTCAATTTTTTTATGTGGATTTTTAACGTCACTTCCGGGAGGCCATGAGAAAATGTTTTTTGAAAGGGGGCGATGGGCTGAATAAGTTTGGGAAACTCTGATTTAACCAATAATTTTTTTTCTAAGGGGGGGTCTGAATATAATATTTTAATAGTCTCATATTTTCATCTTCTGGACACCCAAGTAGCCAAAATTATTCTTATTTCCATCATATATGCTTGTTTCTCTGAAACATATTAGGATTGGATGTTGATTGAATCTGAACTGTGCCTGATGAGTGTGAATCCATAAGCTAATGTAATAGACAATTTTTTTTAAAATTAAGACGAGACATATCTCTTGGTACTTAAATGTGGGTGGGTAGACCTTTATGAAAAAAGATTTCATCGCACATATCGGTGATGCAGTTTATAGGGGTGGTAACTCTATGCCAATTGTACCACACTGTGCCAAAATTAACATCTTGCGTCATCCTGCTGCAGTAGTGTATTTTCTTATTTTTCTGTGGCAAATAGCCAAAATAGCTAATTTTGTCTTGGTGTGCCCAGAGTTTCGGAAAAGGACGTGAATTTTTTTTTATTTCTGCCTACCGCGAAATGATCTTTCCAAGAAGAACGTGTTTTATTCCTCCATACTTCAGCACCACTTCTCTTCCCACCATCTTCCATAGTCCTGCTATCTCATGACCTAGAAAAATAAAAATATCTGTTGAAAAGTACTTTGGCTGCTGCAATGAACAGTACTGTATTGAGGAAAAAACTTGCAGGCTAACTGTACGTGCTTTTTCACACTTTGCAAGCGCTAGAGATTTTTTTTTCATTTGAATGAAAATTTTCTATCTAAATAGACAGGGTTTTTTTTAGAAAAACATGTTGAACCCTGTTAATTCATCCTATCTCTTCTTGAAAGAGTTGCCGGAAGTTCAGATAAATTTACAAAATTAGTGAGAAAGACTTTTTTTTAAAAAAAAATCAATTTTCGGATTTTCCCGGAAATCCTGCTAATATCTGTGATCGTTCAGCTGAAGATTGCTTACAATGGTCTTCAAACTTTAAAGCACAAATGCGAATCAGTTTCTGTTTTAAAAAAAGAGAAAAAATTTGTCACTGCAAGCAGCAGAAATTACTATGATCAATCGTCATTACATCAAATCCTGATGTTTCATGAAAAAAATTTTCATTCCGCAAGTAAAAAAGAACAAGTCCAACAAATTATGAATGCTACTTTGGCAACTTCGTCAAATAACGAGTGGTAAATCACCAATGTCACCAAATCGCCAAACATTGTGTTGATTCTTCTGAAATTTTTCCCATTTTACAACAATTTTTTCTGAGTATATCAAGAAGCCAACAGGAATTATGCCCATAAAATTGAAAAAAAAAATCAATTGTTTATATTCATCCATCATCAGTTTCTCACTTCTCATTTAAAACATAAATGGTAGTACCTTCTGAGCACGTAACACTGCCTAATTTACCAAAGAACATGTAAGGTTTAATGATTGGAAAACCATACTCATTCTCTCCTTGTTAACGGGCAGCTCAAGGGCTAACCTCTGCATGGGGCAGGCACCACTCTATAAGTGGCAGGGAATTTGGAGTGAATAAAGAAAATAAATGTGAAAAAGTGCAGCAAAAAAAAAAAATTGTCTTTTAAGTTCTATTTACAATGTAATGATTCTGTAATATAATTCTAACAGAATAAAATGTAGGATATATATAAATATATTGGGAGTGCGTGAAAATTTGTAGCATATCCAGGATTTTTTAAGAAGTGGCTTGATACCTGCTCACTTCTTAGTCCCCTATTCCTTTAAAAGAAAATGTTCCCATGGCAATCAGCAGACCTATAACACAAATATACACCCAGTTACGTATCCATGCATTGGGATTTGAAAGATAGGTGACACCATCTACTATGGTACACAAAAGTATAAAAATATCAAAAATTAATATTTTTTCTATTGAATGAATTACTAATTTAAGGAAGAAAAAAAATTGAAAACTTATAGAAAACTTTTTCAGCCGATTTAAACTGCTGCTGTTCTAGACAGCAAATAATGCCCTCAATGAGCAAAGAGTGTCATCTTGAAAGACTACTACTACACCAGACACCAACTCTGGCCATATCGCTATATTGCAATTTACTGCCATCAATGAGATGGGTTGGAAATGAAGTCACTGTCTATCAGTGGTCAACTCAAGCTAATTAGGGAAAATATCTTATTTATATCCTCCCTTGGGTTTGAACCTGGGACCGTGATAGCAACCTTCACGGTGGTAGACAAGCAGTTACCAATGGCGTGTTACCACCACGCCATTCAAATATCTTAAATAGACTGGTGTGAAAAAATTGTCTAGAAAATATGGTTTTTTTTAAAATAAATTTTTATTGTTTTTTTTTTTTCATTTTTGTTATCAATCTCAAATATTGTTGCTTTAATTTATCATTTTTTTCTTGTTACATTAATTTTGTCTTTCCAATTTATACATCCTTGCTCTGTAACTTAATTTTTGCTGCTCCAAAACTGCTCTGAATCTTATATTTTGCTGCTCAAAAAAATTGTTCCAAAATGGGCTTCATCCTTTCCAACCCCTGAGTTTATTATCTCACACATTTTCTTTTTCACTAGAAGCAGCAGCAGTAAAGGCTCTAACTAGAATAGAGGTGGCAGCAAGTATGATTTTTTGCCCCCCCCCCCCACTGCTGCAAAATTCGATTTTATAACTATTTTTGATCTTTCCTAAAAATTACCATCCCCTAAAGTTTTCACCTGGGTAGTTGTCCCCTTTGCCCCCCTCTAGTTCCAGCCCTGGAAGCAGTGATCTCGTCATGACCTGCTGCAAACAGGTGGTCTTATCCAGTAAGGCACTAGCTGCTCTCTCAAGGACAAAAACCAGTGTTATGTATTTCAATATCTCACAGGCATTTTTTTCCTCATAAGAAGCAGCTTGTTCAATATATTGCTACCAGGCATAGTATCCATTAATTCTTTTTTCTATTTTGTTAGGCTCAGCTAATGAGTAGGCTGTATATGATTGTTTTTTGTTCGATCATTTTTGTTGCACCATGGTCATTTTCTGCACACAAGGGCTAATTTGACCGGCACCTGTAAGTTATTGCTGATTCCCAATGGCATCGTTCAATATTTTGCCCTTTCTTTAATACTTACTGCGGGGTTCGTTGCCTAATCCCTCTTTGTGGGATTCCATGTGGTAGCAATCTGTTTTTGTGGCCATGTTGTCACCGAGATAAGACAAACTCGGACAAGAAAAGTGTCAGTGATCGATTTGACATATCGTTGGCCATCAAGTTTGTTGGGGTGCAACATTTAATTTGGGCCAAATGGAAAGGAATATGATGACAAGCCTATTATACAGTCAGACACTAGAGCAAATAACAAGCAACTAATATCAGGTGTTTGAAAAATCTGAAAGTGAATATATGTTAAATCTATCCTCAGAAGGTGCCAGCTGCAAGGCCGCAACTGGGGGGGGGGGGGCAGACAGGTCTCGTGCGCCCTGGGCACTGAACCAGGAAGATGGGTGCCAAATTCACCATTGGACTGCTCGTTTAACATATACAAAGGCAGAGGGCTTCAATTGCCAAAAGTTATATGAAGGAAATGCATAGAAAGGGAAAAAGGAAGTTTCATTTCCAATGAAATTTCTTCTACCACTTTTTACAGTAACAATTATAAGAAAAGGACACTTAGCATTTGTCCAGTTTCTTTGATGGACAATGGTTCTCTTAGTTCTATCCTTTTCTCATAGTGCGAACACAACAATTTCAAGAAAGAAGACAAGAGCTGATGGTGATTGCTTTCAAGATACCGATCGTCATTATATTCTCTCTTGGATTCCCTTCTCCCCCCATCTGCATAGCATTTAAGCTCTAATTGACGAGTTGACATATATATGGTTACAGCATTTTTATTTCCCATGAGGGAAGCATGTGGCTGTTATTTTATTGCATACATGGGGGTCATCCTGCTGACTGAAAAATAATGTCGAAAGATTTAGAAAAGGAACTGGTCTTTTTTTTTTATTCGCCAATTTGCAGATGGAACATTAATTTTAGGTGTCTCGTATTATTGAAAATGTGTTCGATAATGTCGAAGAAACTATCAAAAGCACAGAATAGGAAGAAAGTTAAAGGAAAAAAAAAAAAAGGCTGAGTATTGGTCCTCCTCTTTCATGACATCATTGTTGTTTGATAGCCATGAACATAAAATCTCTTTTCACGAGATTTCCTCTGTGGAAGGTGCCCTTCGAGGTCTGGAGACTAGACTAACCGAATTTCCTTTTTCCCAATTTGAAATCTCTGAACTGTTAGACCTTACTTGGGTCTCTCCTAACCAAAATACATTCTCTTTCAACAAACAATTCTATCACATGACTGAAGACCTTGCCATGTATTCCTCTCAGCCCTGTACTTAGTGACATCTACATGCACTATTTTGAAACTAAACTCTTCCATGAAATTCGTTTTCCTTTTTTACATCAGATATGTTGATGATTGCTTCATCCTTCTCGACCGTAACGCTGACATTGACCATATTCTTAATACCCTCAATTCCATTGACCCCTGCATTCAATTCATTATAGAGGAAGAAAACAATAACCAAATTGCAACTCCTAGACGTATTGTTCACTCGCCACGAACAAACTTTCTCCACCACTGTCTTTCGCAAACTGTTTGCTGTTTCTCTACCCCCTCACAACCTCTCTGCGCATCCTCTGCCACAAAAGTATGCCTCATTCTACACATACGTGAAGCGAGCCATTAACATCTGCTCTTCCCCAACGCTGCTTGATGCTGAACTGAATATCCTAAGAACAATAGCAGTAGATCGTAGCTACAGCAGCTCTCTCATTGATAATCTACACCGCAAACTTATTAAAAATACTTCCGCAACCAAGCCTAAACCGGAACACAAAAACTTGATCATTTTGCCTTTCTTCCCAAAAACCAGCCAACACATCGCTAAAATCCTTTGAAAATACGATTTTTCAGTGGTTTTCACCCCGTCAATAAATTTAGCTTCTCTAAACTAAAAGATCCCACTGACCCACTCAACAACTGGGGCATCAACAGCATTGCATGCCAATGTGGATTATCATATATTGGCCAAACTAAACGTGTGCCTTCAAATACTGTTTAAACAAGCATAAAAGATACATAACCAACCAAGACTTTAACTGCTCATCATGGCCCCCACATGGGGGGGGGGGGGGCTGACAGGGCTCCAACCGTGGGGCCCGGGAGTCAGGGGGGGGGCCCGTGGAAAGATCTTTTTGATTTTTTTTTTCTTTCAGATATGTCCCATAGGAAAATAGACAGGACTCTTTAATATCAATCATATCAATTTGTACTCGTATGGACGGATATCTTGAACTACTTACCTTAGATCTCATTGAAATTTTTTTTAACTATACACATGTACAAGTAAACGAAAAAAAACAACCCCCCCCCGGAAACGAAGAAAAGAACATTTTTCATGGACCCCCCCCCCCCGGCTCTCATGGCAGTCGTTCTTCTAGGAAGGAAGAAGAAAAGACATTGTGATGGTCATGGCTACTGAGACGTCAAGGACACCAGCATTTTGTGTATCCTCAGGGCTATAGCCACTAGAATAAGGGAGGCCACTAGAATAATTTATATCTTGTCGTCGAGCGTGTGTAGGGACGTACAGGGCTACCGCACGACCCCTGCTGTTTCAGTTCGTAGAAGGCCATAATGTCTCGATAGAATGAAAATTGGAGTAAACAGACGTTGTATTCCACAGTGAAATTGCCTCTGGGTGCCGATAAAGCACATTAACCCCCCCCCCCACCAACAACCTCCTGGAACAGGGGCCCGTAGGCTGTGCTCTTCAGTGGACCCCCTCTATAGTGAACTAATAGTGTGGAAAAAAGACAAAAAATGACAAGAATGGTCCAGGCCCTAGGTCTGAAGCTCCGCCAGCCCCACTCTCATTATGATACTGAGAAAGCTTTGCTGCAAGCTTTTGTATACAGTGGATCCCGCATTACTTTTTCCTCCTTGGGTCCTGCGACTCTCTGGTGCCAACTCTTATTACTGATACTCATCGAGATTTCTCGTTTAAAGCGTTTTCCCGCAAAAATTATTGTACGAAATGGCTGTAATGACGTGTGTACTGAATCGTGATTTCGCTCACGGCCCCTCTAGTAACCCCCTCCCTCTCCCAGTCCGAACAAATCAAGGGGTTTTTTCCTTGCTTCTGAAAAAAAAGGCTACATTCCGCATCAGCCTTTTTTATTCGCTGTACTGTCTTGAGTGAGGACACATCTCCCCTCAAAACTTCTATTCACAGACGATATTGTTGAACAGAAAAATATACAGTTGTTCGAAATCTTTTAGTAAAATAGTTGAACGAGTTTGCGTACATAAAGGATTAATTTTTTTCCCACGTGGATGAATCCTACGGTTCTAGCCCAAAAGAACGGTAAGCAAAACTAAAAATTTGAATTTTTGTTAAATTTTTATTTTGAGCATTAAGAGTTAACTATAATAAATCTATGTCCGAAGAGTTTGGCCCTGCATCGAGGCCAGTTGCGATGTTTGTTGAATTGTGTTTCATAAAGTTTAAAAACGATTATTTTTAATAGGGCATATCTACAAATTACAGAGTAACCTCGTTCATACGTCACTCAGTTATACAACTTTCATGTTTATACGACGTTTAACTTGGGTAGCAATTGGTAACAATACATTTTAAACCACAGTACAACAAATACATTTTAATGTTAAAATATTTCATTTATTTATTTAACGTAAAACCTCAATTATTCAACGTTTTCACTTCGACTAAAACTCGGAAACTTTTGAAAAAAGAAAAACGTAATTTATATCCATCAAATGCGCACAAAATTTTTCTATGCAGTGAAAAAGCGTTGCTGCAGCAGTTCTAGCATATTGTCACCGCAAAAGACATAAATTTTAGGGTGATTGCTGACGTATACGAAAATTGCCAGTGAGATGGCTGATGACCATTTAGAGTGGACTTAGGTGATTTGTTTATTGCCTCTTTCTGAGAATACGTAGATGTGGAGAGTCCCGAAGAAATGGGTTTCAATTGTTTTGACGGCCATATGACCTTTCAGAATTTTTTCTCTCCCTATGTTTTCAACGTTATCCCGAGAGGGTGAGAAAGTCTACTGTAAGCATTTGGGGGGGTACAGGTCTGCCGAAAATAGGTACACATGCACAGCAAGTTCTTTCGATCATTTCCTGTAGAACTTTCTTTCGATGTGGTGCTTTGCTTGCTGACAGGGCCATCTTAAGAACATCATGGGCCTCCGGGCCAATTGATTTTTCTGAGGCCCAACCTAGAGAATTCTCGAAAATTTCAATTACTTCCCATTTTTGTGAGCCCCCCCTTCTTCTCTTGAGGCCCCCGGACCGTGCTCTGGTGGGTCCATGCATTCAGACGCACTGATTGCTAACTGTGTCAAATTCGTCGTTCCTAATGTCGGAAAAACAAAAAACGCTCTCTCTAAAAAAAACTGGAAATTTTGGGAGAATTCAACAAGAATTTTAAATTGATAACAAAAGTTCATCTTGCAAACAGGCCCGTCATTTAGGGGGGCAACGGCCCCCCCTGGCTTTTGAAAATACGCTAAAAATGGTATATATATACATACATTGAGTACATGTGTTTTGACCCCCCCCCCCCTCCCGGAAAAAGTTGAAATAACGGCCCTGCTTGCAAACCAGTTGAATATGTTTGTTTCAACTTTTTGAAACGACTATGAAATAGAGAAACAGCCAAAGAGCAAGCTCCTGATTGAAAATCATCTACTGCCAAAAAAAAAAGTCCAAGATGGGGAAATGTTTGCAAGTCGAGAAGATTTTGTTGCAATTTTGTACTCAATGTCGTGTCCCAAAGGTAATGTTGTGCCAAATTTTATTTCTTTAAATGATTTGAAATGTGATTTAATTTCCTCTCAAGTATGAAATATTTTTTTAGAACAGAATTGGAATGCAATTAAACACATAAAATTTTATAACATTTTATATGTATGAGGGGGGGGGATAATTTTTTAAAAAGGCTGTTATATTCACTTCAACTTATACATAAAACGTTTTGACTCGGCCTCTTGAACGTCGTATAAACGACTTTAACAGAATTGTAAAGTTGCTCAGTTGAATAGATGAAGTGAACATAAATATTTGAATTATTTCAGTTCTCACACACAATTTTTCAGGCCGGTGCTTCAACCAAGGCCAATGAAAATAGTTTTCAGTATTATTATTTTAACTCTTTAATTCACTAAATTTATTTATTCTTTTTGCACGCCTGTAGTGCAAATTAGTAGTTATGCCTGGCATAACGGAATCGCATCGTTTTATCAAAAAAATCATTGCATGGAATTACTTCACGTTAGAGCAGGGTGTCTCAAACTTTTTCCACCTGAGGCGCCCTTTTCCCCTATTCAGTGCTTATCCACGAGCTCCACTGGCTCTCCAGAGCTGTTTAACAAAGAATATTTTCGAAAATCTCACACCATGACAAAGGTTGGAGGTGCACAGTTTGAGAACCCGTGCGTTATAGGAATAATCTTTGATGTTCTAAATTGAAGTTGAACATTTGGATAGAAATTTTGTTTTGTGTAAAACACTTTTCAAACTGGTTCGTCATGTGTACAGATTCTACAGTAGTTTCATTTGGTGTAGTATGAGTATACTTGCTTTCTTCGTGAACAACGAAACTATAGAGATGCGGTGGATATCTTATCTGAGAGAAACTAAGAATAAATTTGATACTGTTCATATATATCTATATATAATTGATTTTCTGTCTGTGTGTATGTTCTCTATACAAATCCACAATTTTAGATCGATCGTCGTCAAATATTTGGATATATACCAAACAGAGCCCGAATTGAACGATAGGCTACTTCAAAAGTTCGTCAGAGAAGGGCAGATACCCGAAATGGACGAAAAATCGTCGGGCAACAATGGTTTTTGGGCCTCAACAATCACTTTCGGAATGTTTACTTTGATTACTGTGGTTCCCTAGTAATGCGTTTTACACGTGCCTTTACAATGGCTTGTCACTTCTTTAATCCTGCCAGTATTATATACACTCATTGCCATAAAAATTTGCGCACCCAGAAGAAGTCGTCAAAATGAAACGAAATTTTACACATGTAAGTACTACGTTGATATAAGTAAGTGATTAGAAAATCCAAGAAAAAGGATCATTTATTGCAGAAAAAAGTACAGATGAACAGAAGTTTTAGTACTCTGTTGGACCCCTTCTAGCGCGAATGGACGATGCGATAAGAGCGGGCATTGAGGCATACAAGTTCCGTATGATGTCCTGAGACATCTCGTTCCACAGTTGCTTTAAATACGCCTCTAGTTCGACCAACCTCGTAGGGTGTCCACCTTGCCGTCCCAAATGATCCCAGATATGCTCGATTGGTGACAAATCTGGGGATAGAGCAGACCAGGGAAGGGTGGTAATGTGGCGGAGGCAGTCTTGTGACATCCTTGCTGTGTGTGGCCTAGCATTGTCTTGTTGAAAAATGACTCCTGGGAGCCCTGCCATGAGTGGCAACACATGCGGCTGAAGGATGTTATGGACGTACCGCTGGGCTGTCATTGTGCCATGGATCAATATTAGGGGTGACTGTGTATCGTAAGCAATGGCACCCTGTACCATGACACCAGCTGTGGGAGCGGTGTGTCGCTGTAAAGCGAAGGCAGGATTGAAGCATTCACCACGGGGCCTCCACACACGAACACGATTGTTATCACTGCTCAAGTTGAATCTCGATTCGTCGCTGAAGACGACCTGGTTCCATTCCGTTGCAGTCCAATCCCGTCGTGCTCGACACCACTCCAAACGGAGGCGTTGGTGGGTGGGTGTCATTGGCAGCGCACGTAATGGGCGCCGCGATACCAGATGTCCTTCAGCCAGGCGCCTTGCGATGGTTTGGGAAGACACAGGGGCCCATAGTGAAGATGCTGCCGGTGTCTGGATAGCGGCCAATGAGGCAGTTGGCTCTACGCGTGCGTTTCGGATGATGAGACGGTCTTCTCCACGACTGGTCTGTCGAGGGCGTCCTGAACCTGGTCGCCGTGTAAATGACATCTCTTCTGTCCACTGGTCCCAACACCTCCTCACAGTAAAATCAGAATGGCCTAGTTGACGAGCTACTCGCCGAGCTGACCACCCAGCTTCCATCATCCCGATGATTCTTCCCCTATCGAACTCTGACAACTGCTCATATGGTCTTCGACGGCGGCGTAACGGCATGTCTACCTCAGCATTTCCTTTGCAAATGATTAAATACACTCCAGCAAGCTCTGCTTACCTGTTTTATACTCCAAGGAGAACGAAGTTCAACGCCCTCTAGTGGCATTACGCAATGCGCAATCACGCTGCATTTCTAATCATTTGCATATCTGCCCGACATGTACCTTCAGGCCAACTTTCGTTTTGATCCCACGATTATTTCTTGGTGCGCAAATTTTTATGGCAATGAGTGTATTTATTCCTTTGTAATGGTTTGTCACTTTTCCAATCCTTCCAATAAATGAAGAAAACACGGGCAGCGCCGGGTATTGTAGCTAGTATTATGCATGATGAAACTGCAGTGAAATCTCAGTATAACGATATTCTGCGGACGAAGAAAAATACCATAATAGAGGTATTATCATTAATCGAGAGACTTTGACATTGATATTGTAGCTAGGTTGGTATTGTAGTTGGTATTGTACTAGGCATTGGTATTATGCATGATAAAACTGCTGTGAAATCTCAGTATAACGATATTCTGCGGACGAAGAAAAATACCATAATAGAGGTATTATCGTTAATCGAGAGACTTTGACATTGAACATTAGCCATCAGGACCACAACTAAATGCTTGATCAGCTGAGGTAAGCACATATTTTGACATTACCCCCCCCCCCCCTGTAATTTTGAAGAAGAGGCTATAAAAGGTGAATTTTGTGCACTCTTCTGGTCCTGGGCAAGATACCTGCTTGTCCCCCCCCCTCCCAGTTGCGGCGCTGCCGACCATGGATCGCGATCACCATTGGCGTATGCAAAGGGAGTTTAGGGTTCTAACCCCCCCCCCCCAGAGCCGAGATTATAGGGAAAATTATTATAAAATTATTGCAGGAAAAAAGAACGTAACCCCCCATCCTCGTGAAAATGACAATACGCCTATGGCAATCACAAGTTTCTATGGGAAAACCATATCGCCTAACCAATTCGTTCTTTTAACTGGCCCATAGGGGAGCTCTATTGTATTGCGTAAAATTATATACAAATCACATAATCATATCTCGAAATGTGACACACACACAATTATATTTATTATTTAGTTTAAATAGACAGTGAAACCTCAATTTAACAATATTCTACGGACCAAAAAAAAATATTGTGGTAGAGGGATTAAAGAGGTAACATTATCCTCACGTGTGATCAAATTTATGCTATTGTAATTTTTTCTATATCGGCATTGTTGATATTATCGGAAAATACGCTTTTATGTATTTATTCGTTACAAAAAATTGTAATTGATTAGTTTATTTATAAAATTCACTTAGATGTGTATTGTCCCTGTACAGAAGCTTACCGCATAATGCTTTTGTGTGTCGTACTCATAGTGCAGCAATACAAATAACGTTAGCTTTCGGTGATCATTTAGTGCAAAATATTGTTGTAGCGATTTCAAAATTCTCCTAAAAATATCGGGTTATAGAGGCGTTTATCATAGTAGATGATGTCGTTGTACTGAGAGTTTGACATTAAGCCAGGCAATTCCAAACAAGATTTGAAAAAAATATCATTGTAGATGTATTTTCAAATGCCGTATCGTATGCAGGATTTTCTCATGGGGGGGGGGGGGGAAGGGCATTCAACATTTTTTTCTTCCCGAAAGGGGTTTCTTTTTTTTTTTTACTGAAAAAATACACTATAATCTTTTCTCAAGGGAGGTGCACACAATTTTTCGGGGGGCCCGCTAAAAATCCTAGCCTGGGGGCCTGGCACTAGCATGTGGGGGCCATGCTGCTCATCCATAGCCCAACATTGTTGGTCCTTTCACCATAAATTTGACTTTTCTTCTGCCAAAATTATTCGAAAATGCCCCTCACCGTCTGACTTGGACTTCTTCGAATCATTCCACATCAACAAAAATACAAACCAGTTGGTCAACGACCTAACTAGCACACCACCCTTCTCAAAAATCTGGCAACAGTTTCTACAATAATTATTCTGCTCCATCAGCATCACTATCACGTTCTCGTTTGCGATTGGCTCTGCCATTTTTCTTTTTTCTGTCCTCCTGTGCTTTTTTTGCTGGTTAATTTTGAATTTGACTCTTTTGTGTGCGACAGCGAGTAACTCCCTCTATAAGGAGTACCTTTTCGATATTTTTCTTTCATTTTTCTTCTGCTACTGATGAAGGAACTTCCTATAGTTCCGAAATGTGTATAGCCGTGGTTCTTTTGCAAATTTGGGTTCAAATAACGTTGGTTGTTCAATTGTATTATCTAACCCAAAAGATAATTGATTTTCCATGAACGTATGTTTAAATTTATAAATTTTTAGAGTTCAGTATAAAAAAATTATCACATCGAAATTCATTGACAGTGATACCTCGACTTACGAAGATGTCACTTGAAACTGATGCATGGGCTATCATAAAACAGCCGTGTCGTGAGTTAAATTTTTGTGTCACTCAAAATAAATCCAATTAGTACCTCTCACTCTAGCCAGATTAACTCATTTTCACAACAGAATTCATTTTCTGCATGTGTACTGAAAGAGAAATGAGCTGTAATCACATAGACCACACCATGTCCTAAATTTTTTTTGTCACTATGGCTCATGAGCCAGACTGCATAGCGTGTGTAGTGTAAAACAAAAAGATGTTTAGAGTTTCTCATCTTTCTTATAATTCTCCTTCATCCAGTAGCGAAATTGTGTATCGTAGCCTTCCGTCAGTATTTGTCTTTCTTAGTGATTTTTAGTGTTTTATGAAAGTGTGTTATTTTGAAATTTTGGGTGAACAAAATTTTAAATAGAAAGAATTGAACGATTTTCATAGAAACCGATGGAAAATCGCATTATGACTAATGAATGTGATTATGGAACGAATTGTCTTTGTTAGCCGAGGTATCACTGCATTGTATGATGACTAATTTCCTAATACTGTATAGCAATGATATATGTATAAGCTTTGGTATATGCAAGGGGGCGGGGTTTAGGGTTCTAACCCCCTCCCCCCCCCCAATCTTGAGACAAGATTATAGTGTTATTTTGCAGGAAAAAATTTAACCCCCCTCGAGAAAAATATGTGTACACTTATGTGTATTAGGTTCATGTGCCGTAAAAATCTGTGACATTGTAAGTAAAGGTTAAATAATGTTAATAATAAATTTTGTTAAATAATAATTGAAAAATTATCATTATAAAGTAATTTTTATTTATTAGGACAACTGTTGAGAGAAAATGTAATTAAAATTACAAGTTAGATAAAAAGTCATCGGTTATATTATGTTTTGACATGGGAAATATGTCAAGAAGTATAAGTATGTATGTATGTAAAAATGAAATAAGGCGTAACCGTTACCTATAAGCCCGAAATGGAAGTTGATGAAAAAATGTCGAATACAGGACCACCGTATTTGTAAGCCGATGGGTTCAATATAATGAAGTTTTTGTTTTTTTAATATGTATTAAAAAGAAGGATAAAAAATATTTACAATGACCTTTTCAATTCAAAATGATTGAATTTGTAGCTAAGTTGGTGCAGGTTTAGAAGTAATGTACGGATGTTGCTGCTGAATATAATCATGGTCATTTCAGTATCACATTAGCCTAATAAAGAATTATAAAAATCATTTGATTCGCAGACCACCTAAATTACATTAACAAATTAATGTTTTTTTATGAATAACGTTTCGTTATTATTTCAAGAACAAATGAAACAATTTTACACAATGAACACCATTGCGCAGATTATTTATTTAGCATTCCGGTACCCGTGGATCGGTCACAAGATAAAGCCTCTGTAAAGCGAAAGGCCACGGTGGGTGTTAATTTGTCAAACAATGGCAGTGGCCACTAAAAAATCAGTGACATTTTTGAATTGACCTCACAATTTTTTTATGCAAGATTTTAAATAATCGTTACAATATTCTTCACTAATTGAAGGATGAAAAATACTTTCAACTGCACCAGTTAAATGCAGGAAAATTTGAAGGACAGTGATCGTGTTCTTATATTACAAAATCATTGATTAGTTTAACAATATAAATAGAAACAGCTGATTTGATTAACAGATTGAAATTTTTTTTAACAACTTGAAAATAGAATTCATGTAGACACCCTAATTTTTTTTTCAGAGTTCCCCCTGTTGACATGAGAAAATTAGTGCTCATATTATTAAATGACAAAAAAAAAAGTATTTCTTTTAATTAGCGCTGCTCCCTTTTTTCAATGGCTTGTTGTCTCTTGCATATTGATGCATTACTTGTATTTTTTTACATTGAATTTTGAAGTTATATCTTGGGATTCCGCTATTGTAAATAGCGGAAATAGTCAAAGGCTCCTGAAAATGAACCCTTTTAACTTCCCCCATGAAGGTATATGTGCAATGCCACACACTGGGTACCTTGACCCTGTGTGTTGCAAGAACTGGTGATATATGTATATTATACATACCTCTCAACATGCCCCCCCCCCCCAGAGGGCAGGGCTGACAAGACCCGGACTCTGTCCCTTGAGGGATATAAGCCCTTTACACTATTGGGTTGGAGCAGGGCTGACAGGGGCCGGAATGATTCTTACCACTTTTTGATTTTTCACACTATAAATTAACCACAGAGGGGCCTCATGAAAAAGCTGGTTCAGGGGCCCGAAGACTTTCCCAGCCTGGGGCCCTGCTGCAGGATGTGGGGAGCCATGCCTCTCGGTACATACACATAATTTGGTCCCGATGGGTCAAACGGTTCCCGATATATTCAAGAGTTAAATGAAAACTTCACCCAAAATCTTTACCGATTTCTGTAATACACCAAAAAAGTAACCGATTTCTGTTGCATAGAAACAGGCCCTTTTCGAGTTTGTGATTTTATATTATAGAGCAGATATATATTTACACCCATTATGTATATATAGTATAATTTTGTGCATAGATTTTGTTTTAACGAATTTAAATTTTTCTCTCAGTTGCCTCATTCTTTGAATTTTTCTCTTGTAATGTTATTGAAATTTTTCTATTACATACGTAAATCAATATCTGAAGAGTCTGGGTCCTTATCCTCAAGAATAAACTTTTTAATATATCGCTTACTTTCATGCTTTATATACAGGAAAAGGTGGTCTTCCATTCCCCAAAAACAATTCTTCAGTGATTCGATTCAATCAGTTTAATCATTTCTCTACTGCCACCCTACTTAAAAGTCATAAAAATAAACCCATTTTGTCCCCCCTCCCCCATCACCCTCATGCATTCTCCTGATCTGTTATTCGCATCTGTCTCTTCTGACTCCAACAGCCCTTGCAGAATCGTGTCCTACGGCTTTCAACACTGCAGTTCTTCTTTGTCCACTTTCTCTGTTGTCCACTGTCTGCGACTGGTTGAAGAAGAAGAATGTCCTCTCCCCCTCCCCACAAGACTTCTCCAGGAATACACCCCCTTGGGACAGTACCAATTTTTTGTTTATAATGTTATTTTCTGAGTCACCCGTTTTTTCCCTTTTTCTCAAAGAAAGTCATAAAAATCACCAGCCCCCCCCCCCCTAGAAAAAAAAAACAACAGATTTTTTGCCCCACAGCTTTTTCTTTAGTTTCTGTTATATATGGGGTCTCTTCGACTGGTTGTGTAGTGGTTTATGCTTCTAGTTATGCTTTCCAAGAAAAACTAGTGGCGATGGAAGGTTTCCAGTCAAATAAAGGTACCCACCTATAGAAGTTTTACTGCGCAATATATTTCCCACTAATTAGTGTGATCACATCAGGATCACTATATTTTGAATGCAATAAAAGCCAGAAGATAACATTAAACAATGAAAAAAAAAATTGAAGATTCCGTCTTTCTTGAAAAAAGCACCATGCGGAAGTATGCACCACTCCTTTCCAGGATAAAATTTTACTTCATGTAATTATTGTTTTCTTGCATTCTACAAACAAAATACTTATACATACTTGCTGAATATTTGGAACAAATTCGGAACAGTTGAAACTTAAAATGGAAAAGTTGATCAACTTTTCCCAAGAATATTAAGAAGACACCAGCGAATAAGGCAAACACATGGAAAATACAAAAATCCTAATGCATTTTGACACCAATAGGTGTCCTCTTCAGAGGAAAATATTTAACCACTAATCATGCCGACAGAGTTTCCCACTTGGGTTGAATACCAAATCTTAATGCTAGGTTATGTTTTATAGTGTTCCCAAATCTTAATCTCAACCAAACGTTAAGATTTGATATTCAACCCAAGTGGAAACTTGGTCAGCGTGATCAGTGCCCCATAAAAATCTGCGAATTGGGTTTCGCTGTTAAAATAAATACAAATAAAAAATTTGTGTGGCCCTCACAGGGGGGATGTCTGACAAGTCTCCAGGTTGTGGGCCCCATGGAAAAGTTTACAGGTTTCATTTTGGGGGCCCTGGATGAATTGAATTCTGAAATTATGAAATTAGGTCCCGGGTCCTTGATTGGAGGACCCTGGAATTTATTTGTTGGTAAATTGAATACGAGTGAAAATTTTTTGTGGCACTCACAGAGAGGATGTCCAACAAGCTTCCAGGTCGGTGGCCCCATGTGGTAGTTGCAGGTTTTATTTTGGGGGCCCTGGATGAATCACATTGTTTTTTTTTGTTGTTGTTTTACACTGTAAAATTTGCAACAGTGGAAGCTGAAGATAAATCCAGCCTGGGCTCCACTTAAATTATGCCAATCGGGTCCTGGGTCCTTGATTGGGGGCCCTGGAATGCATTTGTTGGTAAAATGAATGCAAGTAAAAATTTTTCGTGGTCCAACAGGGCTCCAGTCTGGAGACCCCCATGGAGAAGTTTTCTGGAGGTACTTCATAAATTAAATTTGCTTTTTTTTCCTTTATTATTGTAAAATTCGTCAGTAAGCTGGTGCTTTTACATGTCACTTTTCATAGCACTCTGATGAAGTGGGATGAAATAAACAAGATGTGTTGTGAAGAGAAAAGAAGGGTTGGCCACAACAAGTGGCAGGGGGACAGAGTCCCCCCTAGTATACATAGATTATAAAAATAATAGAAATTATTTCTTCTGGGTAAGTTGGGGAGATGAAAAAAGATCTGTTAGAATAGGGGACATATTTTTTGTAGTTATCCGACGGTGAAATGGGTGATGAAACAATGTTTACAAAATGATCGTTAAATTTATCAGGAAGCACTTGGGGTTCAATGTTATTGGGGAGGGGATTATGTTATCAATAAACTTCCATCGTTTGAAAGGAGTATCACATTTTGAAAACTGTTGAGAGAAGCAAAATTGTTTAGAAATTTTGATTTTGTATTTTAGGTAATGTGTGACATTATAATATGAAGTACTAACCTCCTGATCATATGGATATTTTTTAGTTTTAAAATATAGTTTCTGTTTTATTTTAATTAATTGTTTTATCTCTGATGTAATCCAAGTTTTATCAGTCCGTCTGGAAAGGTTAATATCACGATACGATGTATGGTTATTTATGATGGTTTCAAGTTTAAGAATAAATTCATCAAAAGCACCATCACTTTGGGAATTATTTATGCAAAATGTATAATTCTGTAGATATATCTTGAGTTGGGAATAATTAATAATTTTTTCTATAAACATTGAATTTTTGTACCGGACCAGAATTAATATTAGAGTATGATAATTTACATAGAATCGGGTAATGATCGGTCAAATCTGTTTCCCAGACTACAGATTCAGAAAATAAAAGCCGTGAAGAATTTCTTATAAAAATGTGATCAATGGATGACTTAGAGGAAGGTCTGGTGATTTGAGATATGGGTAAAAAACCATTGCTTGACAGAAGATCGAGATATTCATAATGATTAGTATTAATTTGATCCAATATGTTTATGTTAATATCACCAATAATAATTACGTCACGGTTTTTTATATTACCCAATAAAATTTCAAACTCCTGGAGAAAATCTGAAACAGTGAAGGCATGAGACCTATAAATACAGGTTATTAATAAATTAACTGATGGTTTGAGAATCTGAGCAATTTCAGCAGTAATCATTTGCGCCAGTTCAGTCAACACAAATCCGAGACATGTTTTCGAGAAAATGCACACACCACCAAAATTATTATAGGATCTGCTGCATGAAAATTTCTTGAAACTATTAAAAAGTTTTAGCTCCTCCTCCCTCACCCATATCTCAGACAAGATTAATAAATCAATGTTATCAACAAAATCATCAATCAAAGCAACCAAAAAATTAAAATTAGCTCTAAGGCTATGAATATTAAAATGAATGATGTTAAGTTCAGTAATTGAGTTAACAGGATGATTGGTGACATTACACTTTCCTAAAAACTTTTCAAGTTCATGTGGGGTGCAGATACTATGACAGTTTAAATCCATAATATTATTTTATATGAGTTAATTGGTCAGAATACCTGTCTATAAATATAAAGTTATAACTGAAAAAAAAAATATGTAAACAAAACCAGCATGAATATGTAAAAAAAAAAATTTCCAGTTTAAATCAAATTGAAATAGTCCACATTTTGCTCTAGTATATTCATTATCTTAATGAGAATACCAAACTTGTTGACTTAGTTGTAAAGTGTATTTAAATAATTATGTGCATTAGCATAGAGCATAAACTTTTGAGGAGACACTTGATTTGTCAATTAACCAACAAAAAAAAAATTCAATGTATATAAAAATAAAATATTAAGAAATATTATACAAATCCTCCAACAACTTTACTCGTATCGCTCTTGATTTCTCATGCTTTCTAAGATGGACTTTGCCATCACGGACCCAGCAACAGTGAAAATCATTCTCTGATTTGAATTTTTTGCATTCATACAATAGTTGTTTCGTATAAGGAGCTAAATGCTCATTTATGTAAACTTTATTAGGTTTTAAAACACTAGAAATCTTGGATGCGCATATTTTTTTCTCACGTGCAGCTCTCAAAACAATATCACGATTTTCCTTGGTGTTAAACTTGCAGATAATTGGTTTTATGCGGTCCTTATGCATAGTTGGTACATGATGAAAAGCACTAATACAGTCCACCAGATTAGGAACTTCCAAAAATTGCAGCAGAGAGTATTTTAGATCAGTCAGATTTTCGTTTGATGATTCTGGCAAACCGGTAATTTCTATGTTGCACTTGCGGGTGTATTGTTGGAGGTGAACAAGATCGATCTTTAGATAATCGAGTTCAGATTTCAGATCTCTATTTTCTATAGTCAATCGCTCTTGCAATCGTTTACATTCTGCAATTTCAGCCCTTTGTTTTTCCATCTGTCTAATTATGGATTGTAGTGATTTCTCTTGTTCATTTTTTTCTGCTATGAACGATTTAATGGATATTGTATGATTCTCAATCAGACCAGAGATTGCCAGGAGGAGATTGTGACCTTCTGGGGTTAAATCACCCATAACATTTTTTGCAGTGTCAATCATATCTATACTCAGAATTTGATTGCTAATAATCGGATCCCATGCAGATGAACTATTTGTATTCTTGTTAAGAATAGACAGAAAGATGTTAGACGTAGTTCTGTCTTGACTCATAGTAGCAATTGGATCAAGACATGTAAATTCAGCATTTGTTGAAGCTGAGGCAGTCTGAAGGCAGGTTGAACATTTCCAATTAGTGACTGGTTTACGCAACTTTCTGAATGCGGGTTCAGCATAGCCAGCACAAAAAAAAAGAAATTTCACTTCGTACTTATTGCAGGATATTTGATCATCAATACAGATGATGTTTTCATCACATCTCGGACAGCAGTACAATTTTGATTAAGGCATGTTAAAACAAAATATAGCACCAAACTGTATAAAAATTTAAAGCAAAATAAAAAAATAACTCAGAAATATAATCCAAGGAAAAAAAAATTAAACTCTAAGATAACAATACGGAGAGACAAAAACGTGTGCAGCCACACTCTGCGTTGCCAAATGAAAGTGCCAAATAAAAATATTTACTTTCTAAACATTATAACTACTAAACCACACATGTACCTCATACATATTCCTCTGCGGAACCTCTAACAAATTGGTACATGCGGGAATGCTCGTGTACGTGTAGTGAAACCTGATGTGAAGTTTGTTTCTGTGTAATGCTTGGTATGTTTAGTGCTGCCATCTGCCACCAGTTTTTCTGACACTGAGTGAAGTGTAATGATTGAAAAACATTATAACTGCAGTTGCAGTCACACATGACGGTTTTTTACATTTTTTAATATTTTTTATGTTAGCTATGCATTTTCTAGACAGATTTCTTGCCCATTGAAAATATATTTCTTGTTTTGTTATTTTATAGCAGGATCTGACATCGCTGTCTTTTCACTGATAAAGTAGTATTTGTTGTTGCTGTCAGCAAAGTTCTTGTTTCTGAACAAATAAAGTTCTTTAAGCTTATTAGTTAATTTCAACAAGAGGGAAATAACTTTCATAGTTTTTTTTCTACTCAACAGCCAAGCATTTATTGAGACTAAGTTGGATGTTGTAGGATACATGTGCTGTAATAATACTCATGATCAACATCATATATTATAATTTTATTTATTTTTCCTATTAAACAATTAACTATGTTTTGAGATTAAGGTAGGTATTCACCTACATGGTTTAAACAATTGTCACAATTTTGGAATAGGAGATCAAGAGACACATTGGTTAAGTTCAGGTTTTTAACCTATTCGTGTTGATCTCCTATCCAAAAATTGTGACTATAGTTTAAACCATGTCAGTGAATGCCACTCTAAGTTGAATGTTGTTGGAAACATGCACTGTGAATTTGTATAATTATAAACATTACCAACACCATACTTTATTTTTGCCGCTGTGGTGGTCGAGTGGTTATAGTGACGGACTCGCGATGCGAGGATCCGGGTTCGAACCCCACAGTGGTGGTCGGCTGAAGTTGGTTTTCTGTGGTTCCCAACTTCAAGGCGCAAATGCGAGCCGATCTCCCTGTTAAAAAGTCTCGCCACAGAGAGCAACAGTCCTACAATGATAAATCATTCAATCATAACACTTCACTCATAGTTAGAAAAACTGGTGGCAGATGGCAGCACTACACATAACAAGCATTACAGAGAAACGAAGAAAACTTCACGTCAGGTTTCACTACACGTACACGCACATTCCCGCATGTACCGATTCGTTGGGGGTTCCGCGGGGGGGGGGGTGTGGGCGGGGTGCATGTGTGGTGTAGCAGTAGTAGGTTGAGCCTCCAAAAAAATAAATAAATAAATATGGCTCGGGGATCCATGATGTTCTTAAGTCAGCCACCTCGTTGGGCAATTTGCCTGTTGTGGCGTTGTATTTGTATTTGTATTTTGTTGTAAAACTGAATGGTTTCCGAAATTTTTTGCACTTTGAGAATATTTATTTCAACATTTGAATGCATTGAACTTGGTAAAAGAGTATTTTTCTTCTTTCACTAGAAAATTTCAATGGAACAACTTTGTTTTAACAAACACATTTTATATAAAAGGGCCCTTGTTGAATTTCACATGAAATTTCTTTTCAATCTTGTGTTATTAAGACCAACCAATGTATAATAGCATTATTCTGCTTTAGTTTTTCAGCAGGTATTAGTGAAGTAAAACAATCATCAGGTAGTCACATTTCTGCTAATACTAGGGAAAGACCAACTTGTGTAGACCCAAAATTGCAAAAAGGAATCACAGCTAAATGTGTTTCAGAACTACACTGCTCAAAACAATTAGGGGAGCACATGGTTTTAACTAAATTACGCAAAGATGTATACCAATAAGTAACATAAAATGAATCATCCATAATTTAAAGCCTAGCAGGAAACGGAAGAAGAAAACTTCATATGCAAATCAAAGTTCATGACGTCAAAAACCAGAAAAAGGAGATAAGGGCAGAAATCGGGATGTTGCAGAAACATCTGTTTTACTGCCGTAATTGTGAAATTCGATTGCGCAGTATTTTTTTTTGAGACAAGGTGACTTGAGGATGTCTCAACAACGTGATTTACCGGAATCCATGGCATGGCGTGTTATAGGCAGACTGGAATCCGGGCAAACACAACGTAGTGTCGCGGATGCTGTTGGAGTTGCCAGAAGTGTTGTTGCAAGGCTGTGGAATCGATTCCAAGAAACAGGAAATGTTAGACGTCGACCAGGGCAAGGTCGGCCACGCGCCACTACAGCAACTGATGACCGGAATGTACAGTTAACAGCCCATCGAAACAGAACAGAGAATGCTACGCAGCTGCAAAGATGGTTGCTCTTGGGAACAGGACGAAGGGTGTCCAGCCAAACAGTACATAATCGGCTTCATGAGGGAGGGCTCTATGCACGTAGACCAATGGTCTGCATTCCGTTGACCCCACGCCACCGTGCGGCTTGAAGAAGATGGGCTGCTGAACATCGAGATTGGGAGCAACATGATTGGAGCCAAGTGCTGTTTACAGACGAGTCCCGATTCAGTCTGGAGTGTGACACCCGACGTGTTCTGGTATGGAGGGACAGGGGCACTCAAATTAACCCTGCATTCGTTCGTGAAAGGTCACAATACAGACGAGCTGGTTGGATGGTATGGGGTGGAATCAGCATAGGCGGACGTACGGACCTGCATATCATTCGGAATAGCACTTTGGTGGCCCGAAGGTATGCAGGCGAGATACTGCGACCTCATGTCATCCCTTACGCTGGAGCCATTGGAGATTCCTTTGTTTTCCAGGATGATAATGCCCGACCACATAGAGCTTGTCTGGTGGAGAACATGCTTGAAGCTGAAACAATACAGCGTATGGAATGGCCAGCGTGCTCTCCTGACCTGAATCCAATCCAGCATGTTTGGGACATGCTCGGACGACGCATTACTGCTCGACCAAGGCCGCCTGTTACTGTCCGAGACTTGCAGATTGCACTTCTTGAGGAGTGGAACAGTATTCCCCAAAGTCTGATCGATAACCTCATCGCATCCATGGCAAACAGGTATGCAGCAGTCTTAGCTGTTCGAGGAGACCACACGCCCTATTAAAACTCATGCATCATGTCTCAACAGTACTTTTTACATGTAACCAAATTGTTGCCCTAAATCATCTTTTTATGTTTTTTTCCATATTTTCAAAGAATTAAAGCTTAATTCCAAATTTTTTTACGTCTTTTTTTCTGTATTGCGCATTGATACACGTGCACTATCCATTGTATGCCAATACGTGGCTGTCTCGCACGGTTTTCTTCACTTTTTTGCTTGCTCCCCTAATTGTTTTGAGCAGTGTATATGAAGTTCCTTCATCAGTAGCAAAGAAAGAATAGTGAAAATACTCCTTATAGCTGGAATTACTCACTGTTGTAGACAAAGAGTCGAATTCTAAATGAACCAAGTTAGCTGTGATTCCTTTTGCAATTTTGGGTTTACACAAGTTGGTCTTTCCCTAGTATTAGCAGAAATGTGACTACCTGATGATTGTTTTACTTCACTAGTACCTGCTAAAAAACTAAAGCAGAATAATACTATTATACATTGGTTGGTCTTAATAACACAAGATTGAAAAGAAATTTCATGTGAAATTCAACAAGGCCCTTTTATATAAAATGTGTTTGTTAAAACAAAGTTGTTCCATTGAAATTTTCCAGTGAAAGAAGAAAAATACTCTTTTACCAAGTTCAATGCATTCAAATGTTGAAATAAATATTCTCAAAGTGCAAAAACTTACTAAAACCATTCAGTTTTACAACAAAATAAAGTATGGTTTTGATAATGTTTATCATTATACAAATTTGTAAAAGGTAAAACATGAAAGGTAAAATAATCCAATCATTTTAATGTAATAGAGTTCTAGAATAAATATTTTATCCGTAAATATATTTCAAACATTTGAAAAACAGTTTACTGCAATAAATTGCCCATTGGCATTTCGTTACTTTGAGGACCAACAATGACCTGTAATCTACATGAGTAAATTTTTATTCCCCCTTAATGAAATCTTGAGAAATTCGAGGAAAAAGTATTTGATTTACAGAGAAAATGTTGCTTCTACGAAATGTTGCATTCATGCAGTCTTATTACCTTATAAAAATATACCCATATTTTACATTTAATTCTTCGTTATTTTGTCTTTTACTCTGTTGATTATGCACATGGTATGCACAATTATGGTATGTTTGCAGGATTTTAGCAGGAAATTTTGGGATTTTTGCAGAAAATTGCAGAATTTTTGTGTGGAAATTGCAGGACTTTTGCCTTTTCAAGGTTGGCAGGTTTGATAAAAGATACGTAACCAACCAAGACTTTAACCGCTCAACCATAGCCTAACATTGCTGGTCCTTTCACCATAAATTTGACTTTTCTTCTGCCAAAATGATTTAAACATGCCCCTTATCGTCTGACTTGGACTTCTTCAAATCATTCCACACCAACAAAAACTCAAACCAGTTGGGCAATGACCTTAATTAGTACACCATCCTTCTCAAAAACCTGGCAACAGTTTGTACATTAATTTTTTTTTCTCCATCAGCATTACTATCACGTTTTCATTTGTGATTGGCTCCACCATTTGTCTTTTCTTTCCTCCTCCTTTGTTGGTGATCTTTCCATCTTTGTTGCTGGTTCATTTTAAATTTGACTCTTTGTCTACAACAGCGAGTAACTCTCGTTATAAGGAGTATTTTCACCATTCTTTCTTCCCTGCTGATGAAGGAACTTCATGCTGTTCTGAAATGCATTTAGCCATGGTTCCTTTTGCAATTTTTTTTTGGGTCTACACACGTTGGTATTTTCTTCGTATTGTCTCACCCAAAAGGTAATTCATTTCTACATTTCTGCTAGCTTTTAGATAAGATTTAGTGATTCCTACTACTACATTTTTAGCAAAATCAATATTTTTATTTTATCATTAGTCTGTTACTAAGGGATGCCTTTTAATTAGCCAAAATGAGCACATCTATATTAAAAGAAATTTGATGTCATAGTTTGGCAAAATATTTGCTGTGCTTGCACTGAAAGTGTCTAACATTTCTGGTCAAATCGACCAATCATGATCCTTTTAGATAAAACTAAAATATCTTGGTCTATTTTTTTTAACAGGTGATAGTTGGCTAGCATAATGTTTCAGTATTTTGGGAAAAAATCATGAAATTTCAACATTCTAAATAACCTGACACTATGAAAATAGAGAGAGAAGATTGAAATCTGTCAATATATGACAAGCTTGGTCCTTCTAATGTCAATGTTAATTTGTTTTTGGTTCTTTTCATACCATAAAGTCTTGAACTTGACTTCACACCATTTTAATTAATGCATAATTCACTAGTTATTTAAAATAGTTCATGATCGAGAGATTGTAGAATTATATTTACTTTTCATACAAAATTTCTCTACTTTTTAAAGAAATTTTTATGCACAAAATCCTGTTCATATAGTACATATTTCTGGAGCATCCCAATTAGGGACATATCTGCTTAAGGGACAAAAAGTCTGGTATCTCTTATTGAGAGGTTTTCACTGTAAAGTACACTGGGGTAAGTGGAACCACTAATTCTGTTTGTGCAGATTCTACCTAGCACTTATGTTGGAGAAGTCAACAAAAAAAATCTTGAAAAAATGGCAGCCAATTTTTAATCATGCTTTTTTGTGGGTAATGTTTCAAACTTATTTTCTTTGGCCCTGCATTCGTTTTTCAAGACTAATGTTTTTTTAGATGGTGAGGCAAGTGGTGTTTAACCCTTTAATCGGTATTGGCAAGATATATCACCTCTTTAGAAGCCCCTTATTTTATCATTAACAAGTCCAGTTATTTTGTAAAGTTAATTTTTCAATGGAACACTTTTTCCTATGACCCATAAGCCTGCACCTGCTTAAAATCAAAGAAAGCCTACCTAATTAAAAAAGAAATGACATTTTTTGAAAGGGGGGTTTTAGTGATTTTTGCTGTGCCACTTAAGTGGGTTAAAATCATTCATAAAATGATCAAAGAAATGTTGCTTCTGAAATGGTTTTTGACACTGTCTTTGAAGTTTTATTTTTCCTTTATTTCTCAACACTCGTCTCTTAGGTCTATAGAGGCAGGTAGTACTGATTCAGGAGTATTACATCTTTTTTCAGTTTCATACACCATACTGCAGTTGATAAAGTCAATGCAAGTAGGTCTGGGTTAGTGTAAATCTGTGATTCCCAACATGAGACAATTCAATTTGATTTTTAGGGGGGGGGGGCAATTTTTGAGAATGAGTTTTTCTATTTAGGCTTATATAGAACTTTTCAGAATCCCCCCCCCCTTCATTTTTATATCAGTTCAATTAAAAAAAATAATTTCTTTATATGACTTCTTTCTTTTATTTTTCTCTTTCAGTGCTTTCTTTGGAAAGGGTTTGACCAAGGGTTCTACATGTTTTGTGTTTCATGGACAGTATGTGCCAGGAAGTCCCCGGACCCCCTGTACCAATAATGGAAAAAAATGAAGGCCACAGACCCTTTAAAATAATATTCTGTGTATAGCAATGTAAAAACAAGGATTTAATTAAAAGTATTCATATTGTTTGGGCTGTAATGCTGTGTTCGAGGCAGACATTTATCAATTAATGGGCTTGATAAACAATGGAATAAATAAAAATAAATATTCGATTATAGTTTTTTTGGACCTAAAACGAGCATTTGATTATATGGATCTAAACATTTTAACAGAGAAATTATATTCAGCTGGTATAAGAGGAAATATCTTAGAAGGGTTTAAATCATACTACTACACTAGACGACAAGCTGTCATAATAGAGAAAAAAAATTAGCAATTTTCAAGAAGTAAAAAAAGGCGTCCCACAGGGGTCGGTCTTAGGGCTGATATTATTTTTAATTTACATAAATAAACTGAGTAAACTAAATCTAAATGGTAGCATTATATCTTTTGCAGATAACACAGTTTTATATGTTGAGGATACAAAAACAGATAGTTTGGTTAAAAAAACAGAGGAGGACCTAACAAAAATAAATCACTGTCTCATTAAACACAAATTAAAAATAAATACAAAAGAAACTGAATTTATATGCACGAAAACAAGAAATATAAATGACAGTACAGAAATCCATGGAAAATTACACACTCACTGCAGTGGCGTAGCCAGGGGGGGGGGGAAGCAGAGGGAGCGATTGCTCCCCCAATCGAAATTTTGTCTACATTGGCGCCTATTTTTCTAAATAACTTTTGATCTTTAAAAAAACTTGAAAAATATTGACTTTTTCATTTTCTACCTTCATTGACTAAAATGATGAGTAAGGAAAAAAATCTACATTTATATTTGCACCTCTTGCAGTTTCACAGTGATTGGGTTTGTGCTAATCCTTAAGAGAAGGAAAAAAAAAGTGGAGGTTTACATTACCATTTTTGACAATTGCTCTCAAGCTCTTCATATGGAAGCATGTTCAGATCAGCCTCTGTTCCCCACCATTATTAAAGGGCAGAATCTTGCCCGCTTCTAGCTTTTTTTTCTCTTGCTATTGGTCGTTCTCGGTAGAGCTCCTAGAAATACCTTTCATAGGTATGCAGGATATGGCATTCAGGAAATGCTCATTTTGTTCTGAAGCGCCACGAAGAGCATTGACTAAGGTGCCTTTTGAAGAAATTAGACACGGGAACCTATATTGGATAGACCACTGAACCTATGAAGTAATGGCTAAGATTCAAGCTCCAAGAAGTATCGTCTTTTCTCCAGAATAGCCTGAGCAGGGGTTCTCGAACTTTTTCCACCCGAGGTTCCCTTTTCCCCCCTATTCGATGCTTATCCGCGAGCTCCCTAGAGCTGTTTAACGAAAAATATCTTAGAAAAACCTTTGTCAGGGTCAAGATTGGAGGCGCACAAGGGTGTCGCGGTGCACAGTTTGAGAACCCCTTGGCCTAATGTAAAAAAAACCCACTACAAAGAACTGAATGAGCGCGCATCAATACACCAACGCGTTGAGAGGTTCCTCAAAAAAGGGTGGCGATGAGCCACAAGCACATACACTTTGAGAATCCATTGTATATTTCATAAATAAAATAATAAAAATTCACTATGTGTATACTCATAGCTTTTTAAAGCAGAATTCCGGGCGTTATTTGTTTCTTTATTTCCCACAACAACACATTGGTGGTCTAAGCAGGGCCGTCTTACGACCATCAAAGGGACTTTTCTAAGCCCCTCTACCTGTTCAGAAATTCCTGCCTAACAGTTCACTCTTGAAAATTTTAACTGGATCTCATCTTCATGAAGTCCCTTTTGCACTTGAAGCACTTGGACCGGGCCTGGAATTGTCTATGTATTATGAGGAAAGTTTAAAAGTAACTGAAGATAATTACTTATACTATTTCAGAAAAACAGAAAGTGTCCACGAAACGTTGAGAGTCTACTCTTAAGAAATTATCTACTGTTTTTCAATTAGTGCTTATCTGAGGGCTTAGGATACTTGCTAATATGAACTATGCGGTTGTGAGGTTTGCCTACTTACCCGAAGGCCCTCTGGTCAAATTACGAGGGTAAAAATCCAAGAACTTATTAGTCCAGAGGGTTCTCAAACTGTGCGTCACCAATCTTTGTCAGGGGCACCGCGGAGCATCCCAAAGGTTTTTCAAAGAGAATCTTTGTTAAACTGCTCTGGGGAGCCGCGGCCAAGCATTGATTAAAGAAACGGGGCACCGCGGATGGAAAAAGTTTGAGAACCCCTGCGCTAGTCTGTACCATTCATTACTAGACATATTTCCATTCTTCTGATTTGTTATAAAAAACATGGAATGAATTTATTTCACTAGAAATAAATATAGTATATTTATTTCACTAGAAATAAATATACATATACTATGCACAATGCCTTTTTAAGTTTTTCAACTTCGAGCAGAGAGAACTCCCTTTTAAATAGTATCTCCAAAGGAAGTCGGTAGATAATAAAGCATAAAAATATTTCAATCGATTCATACACCTGCCATTTTCACTTCGATTCAGGAGATGAGCAGTGGCATTACAAACACGCCTCAGAGATACTTAAATAGATTACGGACGCATGCGACTATTTCTGCAGTGTACTATTACTTTTGCAGTGTTTTGTTCTTGTTTTCAGTTAACAACTCTATTGATAATGGAATTGGTTGAGCCTAATGGCAGGATCATTTACTATTCTTGTGTGACGTCATGACTTGGTCCTGACGACCTTGACCATGACGCCAGGGGTCGTTCCCTCCGTTTTTCTATGGCATCACCTGAAACCAAAGCCTGGCATTGGTTGGCTCCTTTGGCTGCCGGACCTGTTGCGCCGGGACTGCCGTGGTTTTTCCACTATATAAGAGAGGTGTGCCACTGCATCGATGGTTCTCAGTTCATGCGCTGTTGCTGGTTACCTCCAGGTTACAAACTTAGACCTTTTTTTAAGGTGAGTGAAGCCTATTTTTAAACCTAGAAGTTTTTTGTAAGATGACCGACGAAACAAGGACGTGGCCTGGTGTGTCACAGGTACTACATATTTTGGTCGCCAAGTCACCACTACGGTTGGCGAGATATCGTAATTCAACACTCCCTCCCGATATGAGGCCCAATACTTTTGCGAATACAATTAAAAATTACTCTTGACAATGTCTTTGTCATGATATCAGCCCTTTGATCTCGGGGCGGTACATACATCACAGACATTTTTCATGCACTGTATGAAATCGAACATCATTATGCTTTGATCTATGATGAAATTGTGGATTTTGCACCAGCTTTATAGCACTTTGGTTATCCACATAGAGAACTGGAATGTTACAGAATCTGATAAGTTCTTTGAACAACAGCTTCAATCACACCAGCTCATTAGCAGCTTCACTTGTGGCTACATACTCAGCTTCCGTCGAGGAGATGGCTACACTGTGTTGAAATCTTGACCACCAGGTGATAGCAGCACCTGAATTCATAGGCGTAAACTTCTATACGGCCCATGGGCCCGAGCCCCCCCCAACATTTTTGAAGATGCGGCTCAGCCCCCCCAAAAATTCGTATGAATATGGCTTATTCATTTTGCAATGATGAAAATTTTTTTTTTTAACCAAAAATTGTCCTAATTATGAATTAGTTAATGGAAACAATCTGCTCAAAATTTTAGTTCTTTTAAAAAATCTGGATGGTCTTTGGCTTTCTTGTTCCATGACAATACGTTTATCTCATTTCTTCCCTGCCGTTCAATTCCCAATTGCACCCTCCATCGGTTCCAATCCTCTCAGCCGTGAGAGGAAGATTCTTTGAGGTGTTGAGGGGGCTCTTTCTTCTTTGCCTGTGGCAAAAACTGAGTGTCTCTTCTTTTGTTCACTGCGACCGGAGGACGGCCATAGCGCCGACATGAAAATAAGCCCAAAGATGCATGGTGGGGGGGAGGGGGAGGTTGAAAATTGGGAAGCAATGATATTGAAACCGAAATAAATTACACTCTATAAAGAATAGGTACCAGAACCTAGAGGCTGAGGCCATTTGAGCCCCCCCCCCCGCAATAAATTTTGTAAGGGGACTGAGCCTCCCCAGTAATTACTGAAAAAAACCATTGTGCAATGCATTCTCCCTCTCCTTCGTACACGCTTGAGTCCCGTATATGCGGGAGGACCAATAACTTTTAGGCCCCCCCCCCAATGTTTTTTTGAAAAATATTGGGGAAAAAAAGCACATTCTAAATGCCCATTCATAACAGATCTTGTGAGGACCGATGCCGAAACATTTTTCAAGCCCCTTTACAACAAAATTTGACTGGGAGTGGGGATAGAACATAGAATCAAATAAACAACAAGTGAATTATAATATTGATTTTAAAAAAGGAAATGAAAACTAAATGATAATTTTTCAAAGGTCCAAGACCAACCCCTCGACCGGGCTTTATTGGCCCATTAGTTAAGTCACCACTACATTTTAACAATGAATACAAAATATTATCTTTATAACTAAGGGATTACTGAACTATTTACGTTCGCAGCACTCATGGAAATTTTAAATGTTGCCCAACACCTCAGCCAACGTCTTCCTAAAGAGTGTAGTCAACACCATAACCCTTGTTTTGTGGAACAGATTTGCACCCTCCACTAATATAATTTGACTGGCCCTTCGTTTTCGTAAGAATGCTCATTTAGGAAAGAAAATTAGAATTTTTTTTTGAATTTTTGAGTAGGAAAACTGAACATCCTAATCTAAATTGTGCATGTGTATCAATAAAAATTGTACAAACTGTATAATTTTTATTGATGAGGTGACTGAAAAGGCAGTGACAGCAACGCCAATGAGGTATGTGATATCCCCGCCCCCTCAACGTTTTCTCCCCATCTGGTTGGGAATTTCGAAGATGAGAAACGAAACTAAAACTAATTCAATAAAAAGTTATCAGTTAGGTCATTGCAAAGATGGCCTACTGCACATTATCGGTGAGGGGGGGGGGAAAGGGAGATAGCCTACAAGTTGGCTACAAGACTCATTCATTCATAAAAAAAATATCGCTCACAAATTGAAAAGAATTTCTTCAATTTAAAAAGTAAAAATTAATCTTCAATTACCTAAGGAAGCAGGTTGGCCACCCCTTTATAAATAGTGAAATGCATGCACAATATCGGTATGTAAGTGCCGCAAAATGTGTCTATTTAAAATTCTATAAATCATAAATAGTCAGTCCTCGGTATAACGTCACTCGGGGACCAAATAAAAATGACCGGAAGCTGCGATAACTTGATAACGAGTAATCCCATTTCACTAATTTTGTTGGCAAGGACTATAAAAGAGATGTTATCGGCATCCCCTATCCTGCATCAGGGGAATCGTCCCCCCGCACTGGAGCCCTGTTAGTCCAATACCTTCTAAAGCAGCTTGCTCTAGAAGGTGTTGGTTAGTCCCACAGTTGAGCGGGGGGGGGGGCATGTTTATAGTGCAATGTATGTCTGATGATGTTAATAGTTATGACTTTACAACGAGATCTTTGGACTTCAAGCCTCTCTCTCGGTCATCCGTTTATAAGATTTCAAATTGAAAATTAATTCAACAAAGAAAAAATTATACATTGATAGGTTTCCTTTCCATGTTTAGCGAGAAAATTCTTTTTCTATGAACACAGGACCATAGCGTGCCTTTTCGGGGCCCCCAGGGCACACTTTTTCTGGGGGCCCTTGGAAATGATTATTATTATGCAAAATAAATGTACATTATTTTGTGGTGCCCAATTAGGCATGTGGCCCTGGTGCAATGCCCTGGTTGCCCCAGCCTAGTTAGGGGGCCTGTATAACCATATAGTAGTTATTCCAGACAACCAGCTTTCGCGGGTAGATAGGACAAGGCAAATCGCTTTGGGACAAGATCAAAGAAAAGCGTTGGGTCGCAATAGGCAGGATTAACCATTGAGGACAACAAAGCACGTACTTCTGACACGGGCATCAGAAAAGAGCAATCACTAATTTATTTTTTCTTAGCTGACGATTGTTTACTGTCTCTGTAGATCGGCTGGCGACAGAAGTAGAAAATGCCATCAGCGAATCCTCTTGAATGCACTTCTGTACTATGCCTGTGACAGATACCCATTATGAGTTGAGAAAACTGTTCAACAGAATACACCCCAACCCCCCCCCCCCCCTCACTTGTTAACTTGGGAACTGGTTGACGGGTCTATATCGCTTCCTGTACGATCACCTTCCTCATTGTTTGTACACCCCTCTGGAGGTAGCAATGTATTATATGATAGCAATAATGAGATGGATGTTGTAGTTTTCCTGTCAGCGGCGCTTTGACTATTTTTATTCCACTGTAGAAATTTAGTAGCCTTTCTAGAATACAACTGCCCTGAAGCGAGGCGGAGCATACACAAACACACACATATATATAGGCGAATTCCGAACAAAGACGCACACGAATGGACAGCCAGATGTATTGGAAATTTTTCCCTGAGGAAGCGTGAGAACTTTCCCGAAATTTTCAGTCATGGATACCGCCATCTAACTGAATCATGTGTTTATAGGTGTTTAAGTAACACACATATCTGTGTCCCTCCTTCAGGAAGCTAGCACAGTGTTACATTTTTATGTTGTCCAGATGTACTAACCATGAGAAAAAAACGAAGAATAAGACATCCGAAATGTTCACAAAAGATGAATTCGGCTGGTCAAATGGTGATTTGACCAGCTGAACAATAGTAGTTACTAAAGGTAATTGCCGACAAATGGTTGTGCACGAAGACGTGAGAAATTTTTCTGTACAGAGTTGACAATACCGAAAACAGGATTGTCATATTAACTATAGCATATAAGAAGAGGAAGAAACATCCAGTTGTTTTTGAATCCAAGTGTCATCGTTGAGTGTTCATGTTACAAATTTTCAAGTCAACGCTGATCGATCGTTGCATCCTTACTCATCCTTCATGATGAAGGAATCATCATCAAAGCCCAATTTGTAGCAGAGCAACAATAATCTTGGTAAGTACAACCTCTAATTTTTTGGGAATTTTGCGATTGCATAAAATGTTTATACAGATATTCTTGAGGCCAAAAGCTTTTACGACAAACATTGTTTAGAACAAGATTGCTAAAGAAATCTAAAGTACAGTAGAACCTCGATTATCCGAGGGTGGATTATCCGGAGTTCAGAAATTACAAAATTACGAAAGATGAAAGAAAACCGACCATGAAATTATTGATCAGACAACACAAGAGATTTTGGTAATAATATTCGGTGATAGTGATTAGAAGAATGGGAACAGAGATTGTTATTGAAGTTATGATCAGTTAGATCAGAGTATCCTATAATGGGCAATATCGCCCCTTGGGGGCCTGGAAAGGTCCGGGGGGGGGGGATTGAGAAAAAAACAAATTCTGAAGAGGAGGACGATGAAACAAAAAGTTTGGAAAACTGCGAGTTGGATTATTCAAATTTGTTTTGCTTAAACAGTGGTCTCTAATAACAAGGAACAAAATAAGTCGAAAATAATTTGTGTAAAAATAACATCTTATGACACCCAAATTTTTTGGTTTTTCTGCAAGTCAAGACCTTTGACTTGAAGTGCCCCTAGAAAAAAGTGGACAATTATAACCCTGCATAAATAGGGTCAAAGATGTTTAGTTTATTAGCGAATAGAGTAAATACTGTGCTGTTTAAATTAAATGGGCCACTTCATGCAGAAATTAGGACCGGTTCAGAAACTATATAATTGTATAACTAGGTTCTTGTGTGTATTTTTTGCGTAAATTTAAATGTGAGTATTTGACATGAACAACATGAGGATACAAGAAATATTTATTTTGAATCAACGAAATGTATAAATATGCGTTTCATTCGAACTGTTTGCTATTGCTGCTATGTTTGGTTATTCCTGGTGATTTAAACCGTGGTTTTCGATAGGCCGTGGTCAGCATTACATGATTGAAAATTTTTATATCGTTAGATTATTAAGTTATTTTTGTTAAAATTAATTTTTAGGATAAAATATGAATGGCATATCTATCACGTGGGTGCTTATGGTCAAAACTGATACCAATTGATTTATTGAAAATGATTGCAAATAAGATAATGCTTGACCAAAAATAATTACCGGTCCTGCAGGTCCTTCAACGTTGAAATTTTTGACATACATCAGTAGTATATGAGCAAAAAAACACTAAAATTTCGGTTAATAAGCACTCGCTCAGACGTATGTTATATGTAAACAAAGATTTTCCCCCTTCTGATTTATGAATTTAAAAAAAAGTATTTATACTTTTACTGATATCAGTATGACTTCAGTATTATACTAATACTGAAGTGTGTGTTTGTTAAGAAAAATAAGCGACCTGCTATGCCAATGGGTTTTTAAACGTTTGCTATCTGCGGCGCACCTTAATATTAATAGCAACTGATCACCTATGTTGGCCAAATAAAATCGAAACCAATGTTTTTATACCCTCTATGGTTCTCCTCCATAAAACGTATTGAAAATTATTTTTTTTCCAGAAACCGATGTAAATTGGCACTGTTAGCATATTTTTAACTGAAACAATACATCATCACAGCAATTTAATTAATTATACTGGATTTAACTAGCTAAAATAATTAATTAAGGGTAAAATATAGTCTGCCTTGATTTTAATGTTATCTATAAACAGATAGAATTTTGCTCAGCAAAGTTGAATAGTTTCGTCCTTGAATTTCATTTCCATTTCCCTCAATTTGGTGCTATAATATAAATCTCTGAGCACATAAAATTGGGACAGCTCTCAAATATGACACCAACAAGGAATCAGCTTTTTCTAGATAGATAAAAATTATTGTACTTATATAGCTATACCTTGTACTGAAATGACACTAAAGGATGTACTTTCTGAAATACCAAAAAACCTGTTTGTAGTTTTTTGACCATTTACCATGTCTATTCAAAAATCAACGGGACTACATAGGGTTAATGCGCAAAAAAGTTGCTCTTCCTTCACATTTTTTTAATTGATGCAATAAAATTATTGCATCATTGATTTCATAATGAGATTATCACCATATCAGATATTATCTACACCGAACTTTTGTCATTAATTACGCAATAATAATTTTCTCATTATTAATATGCGAAAGAGCTCAGTATGGTGTTGCATTTTTCCTCTCTTTAAACACTGTACTCACTCAGACATTTTAATATTTTTGTTTTGTTTGTTTATATTGAATTTTTTGCAAATCAAATACGGTACTCCTGTACTATATTGAAATGCACATTATTGAACACAAATGAAACGAAATTAAGTATTTCTGCTCGAAGAAATGGGGACCAACAAAAAACCAAAATATCAAATCGTAATATTTTCAGTGATTTTGTCCCCCCCCCCCACCTCTAAAGAGAAAAAGAAATGAACATGAAGTAAAATCATTTGTCAAACATTTTATAGGATAGCGGCTCTGGCTGCATAAGCCTATATGACCATGCTTTTTGAATTTTTCATCGAGTATAAATTTCAATACTGTTTTAAAACATTGAATGATTCCTGTTTTGATGTCATTTGAATATAGCCGATCTTGACAAATCAAAAACTATGTAGGAAACAGCCATATTCCTGAGGAGCCAAGCATGGTTTTTGCTGAAGAAGTTTTTTAGATTTTTTCAGGACTTACGGAGACCCCCCCCCCCCCTCTCCCATGTCGAAAGCCACACTGTTTTCGTCATCCTATGATTTCACTCTAGCAATCACATGCAGAGAATGTTTGGTGCCGATACCGATTTTCTAGTCGCCATGGTGACCTGGAGCCAGAGATTTGTCAAGCCCTGGTATATAGGGACAGGGTTCGTACCCTCCTTGAAAATCCTTAGAGAAAAAGTTCATTTTCAAGTCTTTAAAAGTCCTTGAAAAAGTTATAATCATTTTCAAGGAGTTTGAATTTTTTTTCGTGAATTTCTTCCATCAATTTTTGTCTTACCCCCCCCCCCTCCTCCGCAATCCCCGCTAAACTACTTTCTGCTGAGATGGAAACGAACTGAACAACAACGATCATATGAGTTACGTCAGTGTTTCTCAAAGTGTGCGTAGTGGCTTCTAGCGGTGTAGCTAACCTTTGTCAGGGGCGGCACGATAAGCTGGAATATTGATTTGTATTTATTCTTTGAAAAGTGGGTATTTTATAAGTATACCAAGTATCTACCAATCTATTCCGTGGAGTCGCGGATGAACCATGAATTGGGCAAAAAGCCGCTGCTGACAAAAGTCAGAACCTTTGAGTTACGGGACAATGTTCAAAACAGAATACATGGTCACGCATATCTGAGGTATTTCTGAGCTTTAAAAGGTGTTGCTCTTAAATCTGACAGAAAAATACTGCACTTGAGATATTGCTCTGAAATTATTTCAAACTATTAAATTAATGAATGTCAGTTGCAAACAGGACCGCAAGTAGATGCTTGGTCGGCCAGGGTGAGCACGCATTTTGACGCCCCTTTGTAATGTTGAAGGAGAGGTTAAATGGTGAAATTGGCACCCTCTCTGGTCCAGCGCATGGTGCACCAGAACCTTTGAACAGACTTTCCGGGTATAACATATCCGGGTATAACATATCGATATAACATATGTACTGAAAAAGTTCTTGGGGCCAGACTGGTCGTTGATCGCCTGCGGATGTGACCACGGAATGGAGGTGGCTTCAACAATATCTGTTGCAAGTTCCGAAATGAACTGACTGCTAACGGAGGTTGATTGTTGACCGTAGATGCAAACAGTTCTTTAAAGCAGAACTAATTTTTTTTCAAAAGAGCTGAACTCGATGCTTTATTGACTTTTTTCTTGAATATAGAAATCGAACAACACAGACGAATTTTTTGTTTAAGTTTATAAATAACGCATTTTTGTATTTCAAATCTGGAAAGGAACATCATAAGAGTGCTTGAGGTTTATGAAACAGCAATGTTATGTCAATCTTAGTGCTGTATTTCGAGTAATTTTTTTTTGTAATATAATTTTTTCTTGATTTCAATTTCATGAAATATGGTTTTGAATTACAATAATTTTTAGTTTTCTTAGGGAAATTTTTGCGTAAGAGTAAGGTAGAGATAACGTTTCAGTTATACGGTTTTTAATTTATACGACTCTTTGACCCGACTGTTCGGCGACGTGCTTAAAAACCTCGTTTATACGACGCGACGAATAAACAAGGTTCCATTGTATGGGGCTTGAGCCCCCCCCAACATTTTCAATAACTTTACGCCCTTGCCTGAATTCAAAGAGACCATTTCAGAAGTTGACAGAGTTTTCTGATCACCGGCATGATCTGCATCACTGTAAACACAGAAGCTTGATCTCGGAGATGAACGATACATCAGGCCCAAATCAGTGGTACCACGAAGGTATCTGTAATTCTTTTCCACACGAATCCAGTCATCTTCTGTTGGTTTGCACAAAGCTCGAGACACGAAAGGTACAGCAAAAGCTATATCTGGGTGATTAGCCACAGCTAGATACTGTAAACACCCAACTGCTTCTCTATAGGGAACATAGACAGGATCAGCTCCCTCCTGAGCTTTAGTGGTTTCACATGGAGTAGCTACTGGCTTAGCTTGCTCCATACCAAAACGATGCAAGATTTTGTCAGCATACAGGCCTTGAGATACGAAAATGTCCCTATTTTCTTCCTGTTGAACTTGGACACCCAAGAACAAGTCTAGTGGACCATCAGTTATCTTGAACTCTTGCTTCAGATCAGCGATCAGCTTGTCTATCTCCAACTTGCTTGATCCAGCTACCAGTCCATCATCAACATATAGAGCGATGATGAGCATCTCTTCCTCATTCTTTCTAGTAAACAGACATGGATCAGCCTGAGACTGTTGAAAATTCAACTTGGTGATGAATTGCACAAATCGACGATTCCAGCATCAAGGAGCTTGCTTTAGTCCATAAAGCGAACGTATAAGACGACACACTCGACCAGAGCCATCATCATATCCCTTTGGTTGTCGCATATAAATTTCCTCATCAAGAAATCTATACAGAAAAGGCTGTTTTCACACCAAATTGATGAAGATACAATTTATGTGAAGCTGCAACACTGAGAACAGTACGCAGGGTATCAAAACGAGCAACGGGTAAAAACAAGTCATCATAATCTTGACCTTTTCTTTACGCAAAACCTCTTGTGACAAGCCTAGCTTTCATCTTGTCAAGTGATCCGTTTGCTTTTGTTTTTATTAGGTACACCCACTTGTTGTCGAGACGTCTTTTATCGGTAGGAAGTTCTGTTAGTTCCCATGTTCGATTCTCTTCGAGAGACCTCATTTCTTCCTCCATGGCATGATGCCACATTTTCGCTTCAGGCGAACTTACAGCTTCACTATAACTGCTAGGAGTGCTAACACCAATCAAGGTACTGACCAACAGCACATAATTTTCTGTAAGAAAAGGAGGTGGTCTACGTTCTCTCGAAGAGGATACTGCCTTTCTAAAATTTCTGGTTTTTCTTGACGTTCATCATCAGTCCTCAGGGACACTTGGATATTGTCATCTTCATCACTGCACTCATCACAATTTTCGATGAAATCCAGTTTCTGATTTGAATGACGATTCTTTACAGAAAGTAACGTTACAGGTTAATTCGACAGCATTTTTACATGGTATGTACACACGATATCCATCATGAGCCTGGTAACCAACAAACAGTCCTTCCACAGACTTTCTGTCCCACTTTCAACGCCTTTGTTTTGGTTGATTAGCATAACACCTAGTACCAAACACTCGTAGACGTTTGAAATTAAAATTGTCTGGCTTACCATACCACAGCTCATGCAGTGTTTTACCATCTACTGGAGTCGGACCTGTGTGGTTGAGAACAAATACAGCAGTATTGCATGCCTCTGCCCACAGCTTCTTAGGAAGTTGCTTATGATGAACCATGGCCCTGGCTGCTTCCACAACTATGCGATTTTCACATTCAGCTGCCCCATTTTGTTCAGGTGTTTCAACCATGGACACATGCATCTCAATACCACGATCATTAAGAATTGTCTTCACTACATTATTTACAAATTCAGTTACGGAATCACACAGAAATTGCTTCACAACATGATCTGTTGTTTTAATTTTGTTGAGAAAAGTCTCGATGCAAGAGGCCACTTCACTTTAAGCTTTCAAGAAGAAGACACGACGAAACTTGGTGTAATCATCTTTCATAATCAGCATGAAATGAGACCCTCCAACAGAGACTTCTTCCATGGGTCCTACAACATCAGCATTTATTTGTTCACCTGGTTGTGTTGCTCTAATCATTCGAGGCTTGAATGATTTTCTATGGGACACCCAACACAAAATTCAGTGTCACCAGCATACACGGAAATTCCCTTCTTGAGAAATTTTTCATAGGGTTTTTTATTTTGATGCACCAGGCTCTCGTGCATTAACTGGAGAGTGTCACTTGAACTTGAAACGAGTACTGGTACAGACACTTTTGGTTTCTCAATAACCATGTTCATGATGAAAAAACCATTGTTCGACTTTTGTCCAACTGCAACAGCCACACGGTTTCTTTTTACATAGCAATACCTATTCACAAAAATCATACACAGATTTTTCTCGAGAGCATGCGTTACTTGGAAGAGCTGATATTTCAAATCAGGAACGTACCAGACATCAGTGAGAAAGTTGCGATTCCACTTACCGTTGACTTTCGTTTTCACGTTTATCCGACCGCATCCATAGGCAAGAAGCTTCTCTCCACCAGCAGCATTGACAACTTCCGGAAGTTCGAATTTCTCGAAATTCACGAACACATCGCTATTCGGTGTCATGTGGTGTGATGCTCCTGAGTCCGCAATCCAGCTATCGGCCGCTTGTAACATACACGACATCGCGGAACCCGAATTCGGCGACGACGACGAACTTTCGTCAATTTTTCGTTGAGGGCAGTCAATTTTCTTGACCGATTTTTCCGCACAGGAAGCACGTTATTTTCGCAGTAAATCCGGTTTTCCCGCGATTTTTCTGTCCTTGTTTCCATTTCTTGTCTTTCCTTTTCGATACGAGTTTCTTTTCGCCGGGAAAGGAATCCATTTTCTCCTCGCATAACGCCGAGCTGTCTGAACCCTGTTGTAACTTGGTTTGTTGTTCGAATCCGCACAACCGTTCTGTTAAGAGCTCGATTGACCATTCATCCAGCGGTACACCATCCCATACCGTCTTGAAGGCCAGGTATTCCCTCAGTAGTGTTGACACAAATACGAAACAGCAACATTGCGCTGGGAACCTCACATTTTAAAATGTGATGAAGCTCGTCGTTTACTTCGGTGAATATATTCTGGCAGCGACTGATGAAAGATGCTACAGTTTCTTTCTCGCTCCACTCTAGGTGAAAAAACTCCGTCCACAGCCGGTCTAGTCAATGCGATGATGACTTGTCATAGATCACTAGCAGTTTTTCCCACGCTTCTCTGGCTGTTGTGCACGTTTTTACGAAATCAAAGTGCATTTCATCTAGACTCTGAGTAGTAAGGAACAGTGCTTTAGTGTCACCTACGTCGAAGTCCTTTTTGGAGCGACGAGTTTTCCTTTTCTCTCGGAGGAACTTTCTCTCCCGTTACAAAATCCAAAAGTTCATGGGTCTTCAGTAGTAGAGTCATCAACATTTTCCATCGTGTCCAGTCCTTTTGACACTTTTTTTTTTTTTTCAAGCCGAGCACAACTCAGGTCTATCGTCATTGGCAATTTACTACCTAGTGAGTTGTGCCGGAAGTGTAAGTATGCGTACCTAACAGTCTGAGCGCGTATCTAGTGTTGTGTATGATTTTTTAGTGCTGCCATCTATATCTCAGAAGTGAAGTGAGTGAAGTGTAATGACTGAATATTTATACTGTTTGTAGGATTGTTGCTCTCTGTGGCGAGACTTTTTAATGGGGAGATCGGCTCACATTTGTGCCTTGAAGTTGGGAACCACAGTGTCCTTTTCACACTGCAATCTGTTGATCTGGAGCCTAACGCCCATCGGAGTCATTTCGGTTTTACTTCTGGTTACCGCACATTGACAACGTGACCTGGGGCCAATAACCTCTTGGGATTTCTACAGACGCAAGGTGTAGCAGAGTTGGCAATGGAGTTTGCAAAGTAATACGGAGTGCTTCATACTTAATTATTATTTTAATTAATAGTAAAGGGAAACAAAAAAATATTACATGACGCTTAGCACATACACAATACACACCCCAGTCTCCGTGAGTACAGATCTCGACTGATGACGAATGAACTGACTTGGCGGTACTACATATTTTGGTTGCCAAGTCACCGCTACGGTTGGCGAGATATCGTAATTCAACATTTTCTTTTAAATAATGAAAATGTTTTACTAATTTAATTTATATTATGAAACACAATCTAGTTTTCATCACCTGAAACATTTAGAACCATTTTTTTGGCATAATCACCTCATAATGACAAGTTTCAGTTCGAGAATTCTCTGTCATGGTTAGTGTTTTCAAAAATTTTTGTTATGAAGATTTTGGAAATCTTTAAAGATTAAAAAATTTCTTTTAAAATTAGATAAATTTTCAAAAATGAGTTCAAAGCAAAAAATTAAGTAAAAGTTGATTGACCAAGAGAGCCATTCTTATGATCACTTTCATTCTAAAGAAGATAGAGAATTGTCTTTTTTTCAATATATACTCAAATTTTTTATCACTCGTGTTTATTTGCAAGTTGTTCAATTCAGCCAAGTTGTTTTCATTGTCTTGCTTTAAAAGTTCAATATTGTCGGCGGCAAACTTTAATTTTCTTCTTTTTTCTATTAACAATTTTCTTTTTGCTGTATGTATGAGATTATGAAAGTTCTTGTAGCAGTTTTAGAATGCAACTTCTGTCAAACTCATTCCAATGAACATTCCTTTCCACCACATAACAACATCGTCTTTTTCGTCGTTATCGTCTTTTTTAAGTTTTAAAATATCTATTTCTTGAATTTCACTTTCATTTAACCACCGAAAGTTTTAAATGGGTAAATATTGCATTTGACAAAAGCCATATAAGTTATTGACATCAAGAGAAATAATATAAATTTCTTCTAAATTAGGGTTATATTTATCTAATTTAGGATTATTTGCAATGATGTGGCGTGTATTATTAAAACAAATTCCTCCTCTCATACCTTTTTTCCATGTATGTGTACATATCTATTTCAGGAAGAAGATGTATTTTTGCTTTCGTGAATTTTAATCCTGATTGAAAATGAGTCAAATGAGGCGTGGAAAAGAAATAAACAGGATCAAGGGTGTAATTTTTGAGAATGAGCATGCGAAAGTTCTCAAATACGTCCACTAGAAATAATGTATCTTGTATATTTTTAAATAATCTGCGAATGTTTTGCAATCGAACATCTTCCACACAAGCTGAGCATGATTGTATTCTTCTTCAAATATATTACTATTTGTTAAAGTATTGAAAAAATATTTTTTGGCTGGTAAGGATGTTTCTTGGAGCTTTTTAATATCGTCAAAATATTCATACAGGGAAAATAAACCGAAGAGCCAAAAAAACTGGTACAGGCATGCGTATGCAAATAAAGAGATATGGAACCAATCAGAGTACGGCGCTGCAGTTGGCAACGCCTATATAACACAACAAGTGTCTGGCATAGTTATTAGATCGGTTGCTGCTGCTACAATGGCAGGTTATCGAGATTTAAGTGAGTTTGAACGTGGTGTTATAGTCGGCGCACGAGAGATGGGACATAGCATCTCTGAGGTAGCAATGAAATTTGGATTTTCACGTATGGCCATTTCACGAATGTACCGTAAATATTGAGAATCCAGTAAAAAATTAAATCTACGACATCGCTGCGGCCGGAAGAAGATCACGCAAGAACGGGATCAACGAGGACTGACGAGAATCATTAAACGTGACAGACGTGCAACCCTTCCGCAAATTGCTGCAGATTTCAATGCTGGGCCATCAACAAGTGTCAGCGTGCGAACCATTCAACGAAACATCATCGATATGGGCTTTCGGAGCCGAAGGCCCACTCGTGTACCCTTGATGACTGCACGACGCAAAGCTTTACGCCTCGCCTGGGCCCGACAACACGGACATTGGACTGTTGAGGACTGGAAACACGTTGCCTGGTCTGACGAGTCTCGGCTCCAATTGCTTTGAGCTGATGGACGTGTACGGGTATGGAGACAACCTCATGAATCCATGGATCCTATATGTCAACAGGGGACTGTTCAAGCTGGTGGAGGCTCTGTGATGGTATGGGGCATGTGCAGTTGGCGTGATATGGGACCCCTGATACGACTCTGACAGGTCACAGGTACGTAAGCATCCTGTCTGATCACCTGCACCAATTCATGTCCATTTTGTATTCCGACGGACTTGGACAATTTCAGCAGGACAATGCGACACCCCACACGTCCAGAATTGCTACAAAGTGGCTCCAGGAACACTCTTCTGACTTTAGACACTTCCGCTGGCCACCAAAATCCCCAGACATGAACATTATTGAACATATCTGGGATGCCTTGCAACGTGCTGTTCAGAAGAGTTCTCCACCCCCTCTTACTCCTACGGATTTATGGACAGCCCTGCAGGATTCATGGTGTCAATTACCTCCAGCACTACTTCAGACATTAGTCGAGTCCATGCCACGTCGTGTTGCGGCACTTCTGCGTGCTCGTGGGGGCCCTACACGATATTAGGCAGGTATACAAGTTTTTTTGGCTCTTCAGTGTACCTTTGCTTTTCAAGAGGTATCTGTTTTTAGATCAGAAAAATTTATTAAAAAGCGGGAAATTGTAGTTCGATTTTATTAAATTGATTGCTAAATTTGCAAGAGAAGATCGTAAAAATTTGAAGGAGTCAAGCATAATTACATTGTCTATTTTTATGCACATTATTCGTTCGCTGTTGTGCGGCACAATTTTTTAATTTTTTCGCATGATGATTTCTAATACCATTCATCATGAAATGCCTATCATATCCCTCTAGATTATGAATATAAAGTAATATATATTATGAATAGAAAGTTATAATATATTTATAATTTAAGTTGCATGAGTTATGGGCATATCCTCGAAAATTTCCTGTAACATGACAGTGATCTATGACAATATGGTCATCTATTGTAAAATTAATATCACATATGTGGCATTTAACATTCTTACTGAAATCAATCGTGTTCGCTTTTAAGGGTACAATATTTTTCAAATCCTGAATGAGACTTTCACTGAACGATTTTACTGTATTTAAGAACACGTTAATGGCATCTTCACCACAATAATATACTGCTAGAAACAATTCTTCATTTTTAACTACAATGATAGAAAAACTTATTGGTTTATGTAACTCAGTTCTAACGGTGTTACAAATTTTTTGTTCCGATATTTTACACGTCAGGGCTTCAAAATCCGCGTACATGGAAATTGGATGCTTAAGGGATTTTTCTATGGCTTTAAATTCTAAAGTTAATTTTTTGGGTAAACATACTGGGTAGTTATCAGTACATAAATTTCTGTGTTTTTCAAAAGTTATTTTCTGTTTAAAACCACTGAAACAAGATGGACAAAAGTAGTGGATTCCTTGTTTTGCACTATCTAATAATCTATTAATTTTAGTTATTACAAAATAATGATTATTGTGTAATAACAAATTGATGTGTTTCTTGTTTTTTTTCATCTTAGAAATATAACAAGGGTGAATGCTTTTCTGTTCGTAAATGTAAACATTTATACCGATACTGTTCTTTTCTTCGAATTGACTTATATCATCTAAATTGACTGGAAAAGTGAGATGGTTATGATTCAAATATTTTTTAAACTTGGTGTACGAGTACCCAAAGCATTTGTTATGTTTTACTGGAAAAAGAGCAGCTAACACCGCAAGTAAAAAACAATCTTTTTGATTAGTTTTTATGTTTAAGAGATTTTTTTTTTAAAATCACTTGTGGTAACTTGGCATCACTGCAAGCACCTGGTAGAGGCTTATATCTCCCAATGGTTACATCAATAAAATTTAGGGATTCTATAACCCACCCGGATCCATTCCTTATGAAACTTTCAACATTATCTATGATCTTTTCAAAGGCTCTCGAAAGAGCGTCTTCATAGTTATTCGCAGTTAATATTTTTTCTACCTTTGAACAACTGTAGAATTTTTGATGATATATTTTGTCATCCTGTTTTTTTGTGAAAGTAAGTTCTACACAGAGTATAAATTTGATAAAGTTGAAAATGGTAAATAACTTTATGTATTTCTGTTTTTAATCTCGTGAATAAATTATATGGATCTTTTTTCTGCAAATACTTTCGATATGTTTTCATGAAATCCCTGAAACTTTTTTTTCTCTGTATGAACATTGTTTTATAAGATACGATCAATTAGTTCATCCTCTAGAAATAGTTTTTTTTCCATATACATTCAACGATACGGGATAAGTTTAGGTACATAATTTTACGGAATTCCCTATTTTCAAGCTGAAAGCCGTCTCCTATATGTTTCTATTTTCTGATGAGGAGGTTGATCACTAAGGTCTAAGTCATATGTAAAGGTTTTTTTTTTGGTCGGGTTTTTATCAGTAGAGGATGGCTTTTTTTTTTGTTTCCTTTTATCGGAATCATGATAACCTCCTCTTCATCATTGAAAACTGAAATCAGTCTTTTTTTTTTATCAGACCAAACCTATCCATCATCTAGATGTTTATTTTTAACATCTGGAGGAGGCACCTGATTTATGAGTCGTTGATCAGAGAAAACCTATCCATCGTCTAGATGTGTTTTTGTAACACCTAGAAGGAGGCTCCTGGTCTCTAAATTGTGAGGATGGCTTTTTTAATTAAGAGGTTACGATGCCAATAGAGATAATGTATGATGATACAGAAAGAATTAGCATTCTAAGTCAACAATACCTATAGCTTTCTATGTACATATTTTACAACTCTCAACTCACAAATCTCCGCTGTTTCAAAAAACTTTTGCAAGCATTAGCGCTCAGTCTACAAGAAAACCTATGTCTTATGTACATTGTATTTACAAAAATCATAGTTCCACAATCTTTATTGTTTTAAATAGTTTTGCATGCATTCAATAGCATTTTTTAGCGTATCGAGCAAAGTTATGAGTAAGTTGAAGCGATTTTTCACATTGCTGTCAATAATATGGGATAAGTTTAGGTACATAATTTTACGGAATTCCCTATTTTCAAGCTGAAAGCCTTCACCTATGTGAATTTTGTAGCTTTCTATTTTGTGATGAGGAGGCTGATCATTAAGGTCTAAGTCATATGTAGAGCTTTTTTTGGTCGGATCTTCATCAGTGTTGGATGGTTTTTTCTTTTATCAGGTATCATGATAACCTCCTCTTCTTCATCAGAGGAAACAGAAATGGATCTTTTTTTATCTAAAAAAATTATCAGACAAATCCTAACCTTAAAAATAAATAAAGTAGGTATCTGGAACAGTAACTAAAAAAATATCGGAATGAGACTTACTGTTGTTGGTAGCCATCCTAACTTTGATGAAGATGATGAACAACTAACTGATAGATTCGATTGTGGACTATGAAATTGTGGGTCGATGAGCTCCAGTATTTATACGGTTTTTCAAGGCTACTATTGCGTGTACACTTAATGTTTCGTATTATACGAGTAATTAGCTGTTATTGATTGTTTTCATGATGTGGTTATTTCTTTCTACTAGTAATTAAGGATGTGGTTATTTTTTGAACTCGAAAAAGTGAACTCTTGACAATTTTAAACTCGAAGACGTGAACTCTTGACTTTTCTTTGAACAAAGACTCATTTGAATATAATCCTTGAGGTAAAGTTAGTTTCTAAACATAGTTTCTCTTTTCTGGAAAAAAAACTATCTGGATCTATATCCGCCGTTGCATATCCGGCATAAAAATGAAAGGAAGTCTCTAACAGTTTCGTCGTTCGAGACTTATTTGGATAATTCACTTCATTTATAAGTGTGTTTAATCTCTCATGGAAGTTATTAATGTGTTGTCATGACCAAAAACAATTCAATGACGTTTTTAGCATGATAATGCAGATTCTACTTGAGTCTGATTTTAAAAACACTACACAATGAACACAAAAGATCGTCTCAATCTAAAAATAATATATTTATTCATAAGTAGCATAAATTAAGAACACAGAAGTGGACAAAAACAAAGACGGGGTTACACATTGTCAGATACAATATCTAGATGTGTGTACATTGAACGGCTTTTTATTCCAAGCTTCGATCCAACAAACAGTTCTTGTATGATATGGTCACTATTTATAATTTTGAAGAAAAACACTTGTGATGACACAGTTTCTGCTAAATCAAAACTGTTTTCAATAGCGTCTGTGAGACAATGCTTCATGTTGTCGTAGAGCTTTTCACAAAGTATGTACAGAACAAAGTTTCCACATTCCGTATTTTCAACCATGTACCCAAATCCATAATGCGAACGATTCAATGTAACAAGTTTATGAACTTCCTCCAATATTTCCTCGTTAGTTATGACTTTGTAATATTTAGTGTCGTGGGAACCAAACGAATCTGGATAGTCAAAATTGAAACTTGTTGCAGCAGTAATACAATCCATAATTTTTCGATAAAGTTTGCAATCGAAAGTATAGGACTTCAAAATTCCATCTTATCCATGAACATGTCTGCTTCTACATTTGATTCCATAACTATCAAAATAGTAAAATTTTTTTATTATCGAACTACATCGCCACCCCATGGGACCCCCGTTTATCACTCGTATCAAAGTTAGAAATGAAACCTTTGTGCTTTTTGTTTATTTTCATTGGAAGTTGATCTGCTGCAAAAACTCCTGCAAACACTTGTGATAAAATGTTGTCACTCATTGCTAGCTGATATAACTCAAATGTATTCATTGTTAAAAGTGAGTAAAAATGCTTCTACTTTTACTGTATGAATCATACGTTATATAGATATTTGATGAGCCATTGGAAAATTTATTCAGATCAGTGAATAAAGAGAGAATGAAGAAGAATGAAGAGAAGAGAGAGTGAATATTCCTAGCGTAAATAGATTTATCAAAAATAGGACTGTATGGTTTGGTAGGAAAGGTGATGCCATCCTTACGTAAACAAATATAACTTAAATTGGCATGAACGGAATTAAACGGGTTCTTTTTCTCATGGCCATTGAAATTTTGATTACCAACCAAACCCAAAACTACGATGCTAGGTATCTCGCCTAAGAAAACATTTGATATAGAGTGTGATTGAACACCACTTCCAATAGTGAAAGATTTCACCTCTGATCTTCGAAAATTCATCTGAATATTTCCACCTTCTAAAGCTTTAGCGTGACCGACTATAACAGATGGTGAAACTTGAACTTTATTAATGTACAAGCTTGCTTCTAATATTTGTAATTTATAATTGGATTTATCAGCTAAAAGACAGAAACTGTCCTTCGCTCTCTCAAATTGTATTTTCAAATTCACGCCGTTTATTAACAATTTAGACTGTTGACCCAAATCGAAATGCAGCTTCCCGATTAAATCCATTTCCTTTGATTCCGATGATAAGACGTTTTCTTTTTTTTAAACCAGCGTTTTCTGCCGTGCTCGGGTCGTAGTCATTCATTTTTTCTGTGTCGTTAAAAAACAAAGCGCTAGTGAGATAACTTTCTCTTGCATCGCGTGAGGTGAACAGTAATGATTCCAGATATAAGCCTTATATGCCTAATTCGCGTCATTCAGTATCGGATGATCGTTGAGAGAAACTTGCATGGAAGAAAATGCAGTGTTTAACCCTTAACACACTAAGCTTTTTTATCAACGTTGTTTACTAAGCTGGGGTCCTTCAAGGACCCCAATTTTTTTTCTTTTATTAATCAATTTTTTGCGGTATATTACTTAAATTAGGTTTTTTAGATTTCTGAAAGTATATTTCAGTGATACAAGCACTTTTAGAATTAAATATGTTATTTATTTCGACAGTACGTTGTAGACAGTAAAAATTTAATATAAAACTAGTTGTATATCGTAAAGAATCATGTAGTGCTGCAGCCCTTAGCACAGGTCACAGTTGTGCAGGTCTTTCTGTGAATTTCGCATACGAAACACTTGCATTTACTGCAGACAATATTTACTTTCCTGTCTATGTTTCTGGGGCAATAAGCACATCTTCCTCTCTTCCGGATCTGATGCTGCTGTGATGTTGATGATGCGCATTTAGCTGTGGTGTTGCCCGTAACATTTACTTCCACAGCTTCAATGGCTCTGACAACAGGAAGATGGAGACCATTTGGATTGTTTGCTCTCCGATGAATGTTTGGCAGTGTAAGTTCCTCACCAATTTCCAATAGAAATCGATATCTGCGATTTTTCAAGCCTCTGTTCCAGTCTATGTTTTTCGACATCCAAATGATGAAAGCATTTAGGGCTCCAATATCAAGAATGCTCATGAAAAGTCTCAGAGGCCATCTTGAGGTACGTCTGGCACACGTATATTCTCTTATCAACTTGTCTGCATTGTCTACCCCGCCTTTGGTACGGTTATATTCAAGTATCATGTTGGGCTTCTTATGACTTTCATTGGATACTGAATCATCAATAAATTGAGTGGAAAGGACACGAACTGTTTTGTTTTTCTTTGGGACGTAGCTGATCACTGCTACTCCTTCTGAGAAGATAAATATTGATGAAAGAAGGTCTCTATATTTTGCAGTTTCCATCATTACAGGAATATCTGGCTTTTTTACTCTCAGTGTTCCTGTCATAGTAACGTTTTTCTGCAGCAAAAATTCTGCAGTTTGCACAGACGTGAAAAAATTGTCAGTAGTCACACCTCTTCCAGATCCAAAGAATGGTTTCGTCAAGTCACGTACTACGCGGTGTGCTAAGTTTTTTTCTGGCAGGTTTCCTGGAAGCTTTCCAGTGTAGACTTGCATATTGTATAAATATGACGTCTTCACGTCCGCAGCTGCCCAGACTTTGATCCCATATTTTGCTGGTTTAGATTTCATGTACTGCCTAATTGGACATCTGCCACGAAATGCAACTAGTTGTTCATCTATTGTAATATCTTCAAATGGTTCGAAAAGCTTCTTGCAGTTTTCTACAAATGAATCCCAAACATCACGAATAGCTGCAAGTTTATCATTTGCCTTTCGTTGGTCACGTGTCGATTTATCGTCAAACCTGATAAACTGAAGGATGTGCACAAATCTGTCCCGTGGCATAGCAGCAGTAAAAACTGCACGACGAATTTTTTCATCTGTTGTCCACATTTCAGAAATGCTTTCTTTTCGGCACCGAAGAGCACCAGCAATCAGTAACACACCAAAAAACGCTCTTATTTCCACAGGATCTACATCTAACCAAATTCTCATTCTGTTCAGAGAAGCATTCACGTTGAAGTTATGAACAACACGTGACGCTTCAGCATTAGTGAAGGTGCATATAGTATCTACAATTTGGTCATCAAGGAACATGTTGAACACTTCGGACATGTTAGTTGCAAAATTAGTTGCTCTCGTTGGACCAAGACACCTTCTGACAATGTTATGTTTGCGACGACGAGCCACGGGAGGGACTGAACTTGTCCACTTTCTTCCTGATTTTGCAACTGATTCATCTCCATTAGAATCAGCATCAGAATTGTCGCTAGCAATGTCACTTTCTTCAGAATTCACTTCAACGTTGTCTTCAGATTCTGACTCATCTTCTTGTGGAATGAATTCTTCATCAGAGTCGCTCAAAATGTCTTCCGGGCCACTGAGGTCACACTCTTCTAGCAAGTGAACAATATCATCATCGGAAAGTTGTCGGCGAGACATTTTTCAAAATTTCCAATCAGGAAGGGTCATTGAAAGGGTCGCTAAAATGTTCATTTTCTATGATTTAAACAAGAATTAAATCTTTTCACATTTGTAACGTAGAATACTAAGCGGGGTCTTCCAGGGACCCCAAGCGCATTTTTAATTTTTAATTATTTTTTTTGTAGAATATTCTATAAATCCAATAAATATTTTTTATCATAAGGTGGTGCGGGACACATACAAAAATTAAGAAAACAATTGTTCTTATAGTTAAAGCAGGATCGCTAGAAATGCCACTCTGGGGTCCTTCGAAGACCCCGCTTAGTGTGTTAAGGGTTAATATATAATTTATAGGAGTTACTTTAGCACCAGCAGGAATCTATGTTCCGTCTCGCTTAACGATTTTATCTCTTAGGTGGAGAAAAATTTGAGATGGGTCAATGCATTTTTCTGAACTTGATCCTGATATGAGAAATTCTATAGGGTCGCGTTGACTTATGCTAGAGACCGGATGAACTTCAATGAAAGCACTGTTTTTGATCGCAAGTTGCATGAAATTTTTCTCGAACAAATCGAGTTCACTCTTCAAACACGGACATGCGTTAGTAGCCATGATCAACAATAAATGATGCGGAACCGTGAGAGTTCAGTTCATTTATAACTACCTGGAAAAATGTCTTTTTTTCTGTGCTTTGTAGTGATGGACTTCTTTCTTTTTCTTCGTTTTTTCGACCTCCAGATCCATTTTCTTGACGACATCATCGGCGATGTTGTCTCTCATTTCTATGAATCTATTTTTAACTGATGGTTTGAAATCCTTCCCTGCTAAAACGTCAGATGCAACGCCTACTCCTGTTTTCAGAATTTTCCGACCAAAATATTTCCCAATTAAAGGTACTACATGCCGAAAAAGATTTGAAAAATACCCAGACCCTCTTTGTATAGCTCTTCCTGCAAAATATGGGAGACCTGTTCCACTCTAACATAATATTCAGTGCAATCTTTAGGGCAAAACATCTTCATTGCGTCTGAATGAACGTGTGATACAGCTTGTCTTTATATCTGCACGAAAGACAGCACGAGAAATATTCTACCATCAGTAATATGTATATAATCACCTGAAGACCCTCGCAATTCCACCTCCACGTTTTCAATATAATTTTTCTGAAGATCGAGGTACAATGGATTTGAATAGCTGCGGACGACCTGATCACCCTCTTTTTCTTTTAATACTGGAGTATTTTTTAGTAACGGCGCCATTGTGTTTCCAACTATTTGACTCTATATCAAGTCGGTGTATATGAAAACTTCAGATATTCCCGCCTCCAGTTGTAGACGGTATTGGGCTACATGTTCACCAACTCCAAATTTGATTTCTTCGAAACCTAGAATATTGGCAAATTCTCTTGATAAAACTAATTCATGATCATCTGGAACTGTTAATTTAGCTGCATCATTTTTTAAAACATCGATTTTAATTTTATTGAGATACTTCGAAAGTTGTTTCCCGTTTGAATATAAACCTTGAGGTAAAGTAAAGTTCTTTGTTTTCATGACCTTTGTTTTAAGCATAGTTTTTCTTATTTCGAAGTAATCACCCGAATCTATATTCATTGTTGATCCTGCATAAAAATGAAAAGAAGTTCCTGTCAGTATCGTAACATTTTTTTTCAAACTCAGCAGTGCAGCAAAGGAAGCACAGCTGTCTTTATCAATGATAACTTCAAAACCTGGTGATACCATTACAGTCACATATCTTTCACTTTCATCAAGAGAAAAATGCACAACGCCTTTTATCATATTTGTTGCTAGAAATCAAAATATCGTATTCTTTGATGTCGGGCTCATCAACTTCATCCGGATAAGTGACTTGGTATTTTAAATTCTTTTCCGTAATATTATGCCACGGTTTTGGAAAAATTATATCTGTCAGAGCACACTTCCAATTCGATCCTTCTAAATTTAAGGGTGTTGGCAATTTGGTTATAAAATTACTGTGTGTTGTTGGGGAAAAGTTCATTGCTAACATTGCTAGCCAAAGTAATGAAAAATTGATTTCTCATTATTTCAAGTCAGAAGCCTTGATTCAGCTGTCGTACAGGCCAGAGAAGCCAAACCATCTAACATAAAACTCTTTGCTTTTACCGAATCCATGTGATTTTAGAATTTTTTCGATACCCCAATAATCTTGGGAGGATTTAATAACACGCTGCAATTCTTCACTGTACCAGTGTCCAGTAACTGTTTCACCACGAAGATCAATTGAACCATAGGTTGGAAGATTTGTGGGATAACGCTTATTAATTAAAAAGATTTCCACAGACCAAGGTGTCTTGTATGATTTACGTTGTATTATTTTTCGAGTTTTCAAAACTCTTACCTGGTCATTCAGTTTGAATTTGAAATAAATAGGAGCCTTCGAACTGTACAATCATTCAAATATTTCCGAGTGGTGAATTTTTCGTATTTTCGAAGGAGCGAACCCAGTGCTACGGTTCAGTATTATTATTAAGAGAAGAAAAAAATAAAACAATATATATAAATATATAAATACAGTATTCTACTCAAGGGATCGCTTGATCCGTCCAGAGTATACAAACATAAATTTTTCTGTGGTGGCAAACACTTTCATATAGGCTACTAACAAGTACTAAGCAAAATACAAGTATAGAAATAGACAAATATTTCAAAGGCCTAGGTGACACAACACTGTATACTGGGGGCCGAGAAGTACCTTCCTATTGTAGTAAAATATTAATATAATTGATAATTAATTGTTTGAAAGCTCTTAATTTATTTTCATATTTTATTTCATTTGGCAGGTTATTAAAATATAATGGAGCCAAATATATAAATTGCTTTTGGGTTAATGTTTTTTTAGGTTGTATAATATTATATTGAAAACCTCGACGGAGACGTGTGTTTGTTGGGCATTGCTTGATTTCAAACCAAGTAGGATTTTTATAAATAAACATTAGACTTCGGTATATATACAATTTTTCAATATTAAATCTATAGTCTGATTTATAATTATAGGCAGATGGTGTAGGGTTACGAGAGGAAATAATATTTATAGTTTTTTTCAGAGCACTTATTAAAACATTTAAATTGGACTCATAATCACCTCCCCAAACACATATAGCATACTGGATAAGTGAGTAGAACCAAGCAAAATAAAGTGTATGAATAAATTGAGGAGATATAATATTTTTTAAGCAATATAAACGAACATTCATGTATTTTATTTTGTTACTAAGTGCAGTTGCATGAGAGTTCCATTTCAAATTTTTGTTTATAGTGACTCCTAAATATTTATACTCTTCAGTTTCCGAGACAATCGGACAAAAACATTGGTCATCAGAACATCCCAACTCATGGCATCGAATTATAAGTGTTTCAATATTTCTATTGTATAATTGAAAATTTATGTATTTAGTTTTGTTGAGATTCAAGGTTAACTTATTATGCCTCAACCAAGTGTTAATTTTTGTTAAATCTTCTTCAGTATCAGATTTCAGCATGGTATACGTTTGTTCTGACAAAACAATAGCTGTGTCATCGGCATAGCTAATCAAATCACCATGTAGATCCAGGTTATTGATATCATTAACAAAGATTAGAAATAAAATCGGTCCAAGAACAGAACCCTGTGGGACGCCAGTTTTAATAATCCTGTATGTACCTATTGTATCATTTATTTTAACTGCTTGCATTCTATTTGACAGATAAGTTTTAAACCAGTGATAAGTGTTGCCTCTCAGACCTGAACAATATAACTTATGCATAAGAATTGGATGATCGACACTATCAAAGGCTTTTTTTAAATCTAAAAACATAGCAAGGGTTCTTTTGCTCTCGTTAATACTTTCATATACTTTTGCTGAAAATTTCAAAATTGCCATCTCAGTATTCTTATTTCCAAGAAAACCGAACTGATTGCTCGAAAAAAAATTAAATTGATTTAGAAAATTTATAATTTTGTGTTTCATTATCTTTTCCAAAATTTTCGAAAAGACGGGCAAAATAGAGATCGGACGATAGTTTTTGAAATCATTGACATTACCTGATTTATGAATGGGTATAACAAGAGCACATTTTAATTTATCAATAAAAACTCCATTGAGAATTGAAGAGTTTATAATGTGGGTTATAAACTTCAAATGGTATTTACTGACAATTTTTAGCATTTTTGGAGTGATTCCATCATAACCAACCGCTTTATTATTCTCAAGTATGTTTATTAAATTCTTTACATTCCTTTCCTCTATCTCAGTAACAACTATAGAATTATACTGGTTTGGTACTAGAAGCTCTATTTCATCTATTAACTCAGAATCTTCAGTTATTGCAGAATTGATAAAAAATTCATTCATTTCATTCACTGTTTCAGGATTAGTATTTACTGGAAGTACTATTTTATTTATTTTTCGATTTATGATATCATTAGTAACTTTCCATTGTTTCTTGACGTCGTTACCACATTTTATAAATTTATTATAGTAAAAAGCATCCTTTGCAGCTTTTAGCTTCTTTTTTAACTGTTTGTTATAGTTTTTGTAATTATTTTCCTTATCACGATCTGAAGGATTTCGTTTAAAAACTTTATAAAGTCTTTCTTTAGTATCGACCATACATTTCAATTCATATGTAATCCATTCACTTTTCAAATTATTTCCTGTTTTGCATTTAGACTGTTTTGTCCAGAAATTACGATGCCTAAACACAATATCAAGAAATTTGTCATATAATACATTTGCATCAGTCACATTGAAAATGTTTTCATCAAATTCATAATTTTTTACACATATTTCAAACTTATCATAATCCACATTTTGACAAAACCGATTTTTATTATTTTGATTATTATTTAAAAGTTTTGTATCAGTTCCAAGATTACATTTAATAACCAGTGGTAAATGATCCGTTATCTCTAATTTTGATACTGCTGTTTCAAATCGATAATTTAACCTCGCGTTTCGAATGAAAACGTGATCTAAACACGCTGACTTTCTTGTTGGTGTATTTATGTATGATAAAAAACCAAATTCAGACATGAGACTCATGTATTCATCACTGTCCGTGTCAGACTTCAATATATCCATATTAATATCTCCAGTATAGATAATATTTTTATACCCTAAATTGCTAATAATTGATCTGAACTCAATAATATAATCCATTCGAGAAAAATCATGGGATCTGTAAATTAAAATTATGCATAGATCTAACATTTCACTGTACAAATATAAGCCTTCAGCTGTATTCATATTCAAGGCAGTACTTAAAAATGAATATTTTTTATTTACATATGCAATAACGCCGCCTGATCTATTTCTATTTCGACATTCACAAAAACTATTATAGCCATAAATATTGTACAGATCAGTTTCATGATCTTTGATCCAAATTTCAGACAGTAATACAACATCAAATGGAACCACTAATTTTTCTAAATGCAATAATAAATTATTAAAATTTTCACGAGCGCTTCTAATATTTACATGCAATATATTGAAAGTTTCAGGACTATTTGAAAAACTCACCAAATCATCGAATGTTTCAAGGCAAGATGAGTTGATACTTACATTATTGATTCCTGGGAATTCTGCTGTTGATTAATTTTATCCAAGTCATTTATGTTACGAATATAATGAAGTTTTTCACCCTGCCTTTTTCTCAGTAAGACCTTGCCGTCCCTCACCCACGCAAAGTCAAAGTCGTTATCCTTCTTGAACTTCCGGACGTGATAAAAAAGGTCTTTGAGAGTCTTAGTAAGATGTTCATTTATGAATAGCCTTGAATCACCATAACGTTCATCAATTTCACTTGCATTTAGTCCCTTCTTGCTTCGGCTAGCTTCGATCCATTCATCTCGCACCGCGGAGTCTCTAAATCGGACAATAATTGGTCTGATCCTATTTTTGTTTACCGAATTTACCCTATGTAGCTTCATTATATCATTCGGTTTATACACATTCAAAGTTTTACCAATTTCAGTCACTATTTCCATCACATCCTCCCCCTTTTCCTCCGGCATTCCTTGTATCTCTATATTGGTTGATTTCGATCGTAACTCTATTTTATCCAGTTCATCGTATATGTTCTTGATTTTTTCCTTCAAAACATTATTTTCACTTCGCAACCCCTCATTCGATCTCTTCATTATCTGTAATTCTTTCTTTACCTCCGATAGTTCAGCTTTCATGTCCCTGAGTGTTTCATCATTGAACTCGATTGATTTTCTCAATTCGATCATTTCGGATTTCAACACACTGCATTCTTCAGAGAATTTTTTTTCCATCTGTTTAGTCATAATTCGACATTCTTCACGAATGATATCATGTATTTTTTCAAGCTCCAATTTTTCCCGTTTTTCAATCTTTGCTGATATTATGCAGTCAGTACATCGCCATTTTTGTTTCATTTCAGTAGACATTTTTTTGAAATTTGTGTCTGTGGTTCCAACACATATCGGATGAATAAGTGATTCACAACCAGAACATGAAAATACCTCCTTCCCTTTCAGTACTTCGCCTTCACAAATTGAACATGTATCCACCATTGTTATGATTGATCAAAGCAGATATATCAACATAAATACCAAGAACGCGGTGGACGTCATTCGCAAAGAGATCATATATGTCTATGGATTAATTTTACTTCATCGACATACTTCGAAATAAATACCTTTCTATCAGACGCAAACAAATTAAATATTTTTAAAAAATGATTAATAAATAAATGGGAAATTTAATAAATTTCCGGAGCATTAGCAACATGCGTGCGTCCTCCCTGCTGTCGTGTTGCCACACCGTGTATTTTTTATACTTTTGACAATGGCAGGTAAAATATCAATGTATTTATACGATCTTCGGTATGTGAACGCACGATACAGCTTGCTTTTTATTGTTCGAATCATCCGTTCAGCTATGGCAGCTTTCGTGTCAGAAAACGTGGAGTAATGCTTCATGTTAGCTTTTTTTAAAAAAGCTTGAAACTTTTTGTTGTAAAACTCAGTACCCCTATCAGTCTGAAGGTGAGAGCATCTGTCTGTTTTGAAAATTTCTTTGAAACCCCTTAAAACCTCATCTTGTCTTATTTTTCAGTAGTTGAACGAAGAGTTTGCGACGAAAAACATCTACAACTACTAAAAGATATTTGTAGCCTCTGTTATCTCGAGCATAACTTTTAAGATCAGCCAAGTCCATATGTCACAATTCATTCACACCCAGAGAAATTATAGGGCGAGTTTTGATCTTATATTTTCTAACATGACGATGCAGAGTGTACGGATCCTGACTTATTAACCAATTTTTGACTTTGCGTACTGGCACTTTAGCTTGCTTAGCTTACTTGTTGATATCTCCTAACGATGCTGGGTTTTTGAAATCAGAGTAAATGTCTTTCAGTATTCCAACCATTTTTTACCGGGACTGTGCGACTGTAGTTTTTTCCGTGACTTCGGGGTTTTTGCTTTCCCGTGAGTCTTAACCGGAGTGAAATAAGATTCGAGGAATGGATCTCTTAAAGGAGAACATTTGGCGCGAGCTTCCATTTCATTTTGCTTTAATGTATTGTTTTTAATCCATTCAATGGGAATGTTCTGCTTTGTGAGATGATGAAAGAACAAAGAAAAACTTGGTGGTATGTCAACGAATTTCTTGTTACGCATAATGTATCAGAAAAAATCTATAATATTTGATCCAGGAAGTGGCTTTCAATTTATTTCTACTACACCCAGTTTTGACCATGACATATCACTCTCTCATTTTGTCAATCAAAAGTGGGACAAATTTTCTTGTTGAGAGCGGTATTGACAATAAGATCTGTTTGACAATCGGATCTGCATCTTCTTCTATGGAAACTTTAGATGGCCTGAGCTTCTTGTTCTTTACTATCAGGAACGACTGCAACCTTAATGGGATCTACTGGTGTATGAACTATTTTCTTGTATTTTGATAAAAGATTTGAAAGTAATTTAGCTTTGACATCGTCTGGAATATCGTTTGTATTCAGGAGTGACTCGATATCGCTTTCCAAATGGGATTCTATTTTATACCGTTTAGGTAGTGGTAGCAAGTATTCATGCGGAACCAAAGCCATTTTTTGAGCCATTTATTGCTGAAACAAACTTCCTATTGCACCAATAACAGCTGGGATGATATATGGTAAAAAACCACCTGCTTGATTTACTAAAATATATATTTTTCTTTTATTAGAGACTTTTTTATCACCAAGTTTTCTAATGACTGATTTATATTTTTTGATTTTTGAAACTTTAACAGGAACGTTTTCGTGTAAAACGTTATAACAAACCTCACAAATAGAATGCAGCTGTGAAGGAGTGATGGTTTTTAACAGAGCTTGACGCTGAGATGGTGTCATAGATTGCAAAAGTTTTAACAGGTGATAGTTTTTACGAATTGATTTCATGATTTAGGAACAGAGACCCAGTATTTCCCGTCAGCATACGGAAAACAAGAACTTCTCAATCGACACTCCGAGGAAGATAAAGGGTGACAATCGATAAATATGAATGAAAACAGTCTCTGTTGCCTTTTTTATATGCATCCAAAAAGAATATGGACTGGCTGGGAAAAGCTTGACGAGCTAAACACTGAACCTGACTGGAATCTCAGTTTCTGAACAACATCAAATAATGCGTGTTAAGGGAAATATTGCGAAAAACTTTATTTTTCGGAAACAAATTTTGTGTGATTAAAATTGCGCTCGTATTTTCGTGATGTGATTTAGCAGTAAACAGTTGTGAGACACTACTGTCAATGGCTTCTAAAAGGTCGTCTATAATTATTAAATCATAATTATCGAAATCTTTGGGCAGCCCTTGATGGAAATGTATATCTAAATTATTTTCCTCTAAAAACCAAGGTTGGAACACAGAATAACACCACAGTACGTTTTCTATTTTTTTTTCGCAAACACTACTTTTTATTATTTTCCTCACAAAAGTTGATTTACCAGATTGAGAAGGTCCACTCACCAAACAGGTGGATGGAAACCTCAGCATGAGATCATGTATAAACACATTCACAGAGCTTTGAGTATTCATTGGGAAACAGCTGAACGCCGACGAAATATGGTTTTAGAACACCCTTTTCCAAGTAAAATATTCTAATATCATAAACGGTTGTTTTTTTATCTTTAAAGCATGTATGGAAATATATGCGTCTACCCAAGTATATGGACCTATAACAAGAAGTGTTTATTATGTTGACAGATGGAAAACTAGCAGGAGAAATGTCAACTCTAGTAAGCACAACATAGATAGTGAGAAATAAAACGAACAGAAAAGGTATCACTGTCAAATAAAATTGTATTTTTCTATCAACCATTATGAGGTGAGTTAATTTTATATCCTCACTGGCCGGGAACTAAACAAAGAAGCAATTATGTTATGTGAAAAGCAATATATAGAAGGATGGAACACAGACCACTCCAGAAACGCACAAAACACTACTACTGATGTTATCAATTTCTACGTGTGCCGAAAGCCAGCAGCACTCTGATTGATCAGAAGACTAACCCATTCTCCACTACTATAAATAGTTCAGTTAGATGCTACATCGTCTCATTTGTTCCTTTTGTATGTGAATAAATGACTTGATCTGAAATTCGCCAATATTTTTCTTGAATTGCCCGAAGGCTTATTTAATGGATGCACAAATCACAGGAAGTAGATAATGCTACAAAGTACCAGGTTAACTAATTTGTTATGTACGAACATGCCAAAGATCGAAGGTTTTTTTTTAACATCATTTGCCTTTATCATTGCTTTTTTTACGCTATTCCATTTCAAGCTATTGTAAATAATTAGTTTGAATACCCGTTTTGAACAGTTTTGTATCTTCTGAGAATGAAGATTTTTTTTTCTATAGTTAAATTTTGTTTGCAGGAAAATAACAAAATACAGAGTCCCTCTTTCACAAATGTAAATATAATGAATTTACCATTATTTGCTTTTATATATATATATATATTTATTTATTTATATTTTAATTATTCATAAACAAGTAGCATATTAAAAACATATATATTATTTTTTAATTTTGTAGACATTCATTACCAAGTGAAAATAAGGTGAAGTTATTTATTGTAACTTCAAGAATATTCTCGAGAATCTCTCAAAAGATTATTACAGAGAATTTTACATCTATAAAATAACTGGAGAGTATTCTCATTGAGAATGATAAGAATGTTCTCAAGTTATTTATAGTAGTAGTCCTTCCCCAGAGAATATTTCCGATGAAAATCAGTGTTGGGTTTTTGCCAGGACAGTGGCAAAGAGTGGAAAAAAACCAGGTAAAATTGAAAACAGTATTGCATTATGAATGCTATGTAATTATCTGTCATTATATATATATATACACACACAATTTTGATGAATACGGTTTTCCACTTTTTATTTTCTTCCATATTTCTATTAATATTATTGAAGTCAATCAATAATATTATTACACTTGTGTGCAAAATTAAGAAAATTGGCACATTATGTAGAATTTCTGAAAAATGAATGGACAGATTTTAAGGAAGTTTGGTACCAATACAGAGAAATTATTACAGAGAAAGAGATGTACCATACAAAAGCCAAAAAGCCATAATATGCATCCATGATTGTCAGTAAAGCTCTTCATTGTAGGAATATCCAAAATCCACGTTGCAAGATCAAACTGAAAATAAGTCTAATATGGGGTATGATCCCCTCTCACAGTCAAACATGTCTGCACCATGCTAAACCATGCTAAACTGTGAGATGCACCATGTCACTCGGTCTGCACCATGCTAAACTGTGAGAGGGTATGATCCCCTCTCACAGTCAAACATGTCTGCACCATGCTAAACGCACTCTCTTATGTGCTGCAGTGAGTGGGATGCAAACAGTGGGTCTTCTGGCATAAAGCCCTCCCTCATGAAGCTTTCAGGCAACAGTAAACCATGAAACTTGAGTTCCAGTGGCTGCATGCAGCTCACGTAAGAGCTGTGATGCTGTAGCAATCCTGTGGCGCCACGTGGAAAGTGTCAAATAATGATCCACTTTTGTCATCATGGCTCTTTAATGACCTTGTTCAAGTTTTCTCGCTATGGATCCCCTGTTCTGAAACTGTTTCCACAAGTTGCAGATGACACTGAGCATTACATCGAGCTCTGCAGCCACCTGCACTTGTCAACCTGCCACCTGCCCTGCCTCAAATCTACCGAAGATTCTCGATCTCATTCCATTATCCATACATTGTGGCTACTCATTTTACCCGATAGCTTATAAAATTTCCCCAACTCTTGCGAGAAGCAGAGCAAATTTTGCCAAAGAGTATGAGCACACAAATCTCAGAAAACACCTCATGCGCTTGTCATCCCCTTCTTGGTCACAGCTCCGTCCACACATACGTGTACACTTACATATTCAACACTGAATATTTGCATACTTCTGCAGCATTATTAGTACCTTTGGTTCAGTATTTTTTGTGAAAATAGACAAAAATATGTGTGCATTCTCCTAATTTTGCACACGAGTGTAGTATCAGTTGCTGGAGTATTTCGTGTAAGGTGGTGTGTATTTCGAGCAAAATTGTCTAAGCATGGTTTTTAAGAAACTCATTTCCCTTAACAATAATGGAAAATACTACTTGAGAAACACAAACCTTTGCTTTTCATTCTCAGTTGTCCTTTAGTGCGGAAACATATTCAAAGTTTGTGTTGAACAGTTCTTGTATGAAGTGGTGAATTTAAATTTTTGGTTGTTGTGATTATCAACCTGAGCAGTAGGGAAAAGATTATAATACTACAAAAAAAACAATACAAGGTCTATAATTGTGTTACTCTTTTACGTTTCATCCTGGCTTTAGTATCTTGCACATGGCCGAATTGGAAATTTCCCGCATTTTGCCATCTCTTTTTATAATCCTTCGAAATAGTCCTTATATAATTTAATGTTGAAATAGCAAGCTATTGCAATGTTTGATTTTAATTTAAGAGATACCAAAAAAAAAAAAAAATTGACACAAAATCTTAATATAAAGGCTGAAAATTAAAATACTGTGAGCTTAGTCAATTATAGTGATCTGTTTACATATTACCTGTGTAATACTTTGGAATGCAACTTTGTGGCACTAACTTCACTGACCCTTATCAAAACTAATGAAATGTGAAGGAATTTTCTACACTCTGACTTCTGTGATACGAGCTGTATCGCAGAAGTCGGAGTGTAGAAAATTTTGTTATCATAAAAAATTTGCTGTTGGATTTCATTAAGAAAATATATGCTTTATTAAGAACTTCTTTGCAAGCAATTTGTTTGGCAAAAAATGGTTTTTATTCATATTTATCTCCAACCCTTTTGTCTAACTGAAAGAAAAACATCTTATTCCAGAGGTAAAAAAAATAGTTTTAAATATTTCACTTTTGTAAAGTAAGTTAAGATTCTCAGAACTTGCTTCATGAAAGCAAAAGTTCAAATTTTGAATTCTTTTTATTTTTACCACTGGCAAAAATATGGCAAAAAACTATTTTTTTTCTAGTATGGCAAAAACTTGCCAACCCTGATGAGAATATTCTCCTAAAGATTATTTTCAAGAATTTTACATCTCTAACCCTATGTGTAAACATTGTACTCATATTTTACCCGATCAACTCAGGTGTAATGGTCACGTCCTTTCATTACTAGGCCTTTAATTCCATTGATGGGAATGTCAGCACTGTGTATTAAGTTATATATATATATCTTCATGTAACTTCCAAGATAGCTAACAGGCACTTGAACTTCACGTCATATGAGTTGATTGGGTTAAGAAATATCATAACATATTAAAATGACAAATCAAAAATATAAGAAAGGATGGGCTTGTGTGACTCAGAAAAATCAATATTCAGCGGATTCACACTATCACAAATAGTTGAAATGCGAAGAGTGCAACAGGTAGTAACATGATCAAAAACTAAACTTCTAATAACCTTTTATGAGCATCTAGCATACCAAGCATATTTTTATAGTACAATAAAAAAAAAAGTTCTTCCAGAGACTGTTCCCAGAAGCTAAGAGAATTTTAAAAACTGTATATTGAATTCCACTTACTTAAAATTTCCACTCACCCTACTGTATGTTATATCATTATATTCTGATTGGAAAAATTTACTTAATTTTTGACAGGTGAAAGATGTGTATGAAGTGGCACAAACAAGCTGTGAAAGTGAGCAAGACAAAGCAAAACTTCTGCAAAAGTTAGAATTAAGATATTTTACCCCTCAAGAAGTTGCAAACCTGATGTGCTTTCCCTCCAGCTTCAGTATGTTTTATGTACAGTCTTTCCATTTATTTAATTTTTTCCCCTGTTTTTTTATCCTTTTTCAATAAGGATTATCAAAGAGAATGATATTGATTTTTGAAAATATATTTTTTAACAGAAGTCCCTGTAATTTGAGTTCACACATATATCCAAGCAAAATAAAATTAAATCTGGATTAGTGAAATATGTAACAGCTGACTGAAAACAAGTTATCATTGGTTTGACTCATTGATCTACCATATAACACAAAAGGTTCTGAGGCCATGTGAAAACTTTGACTTAATCGCTTCACATGCAGGCTTTTAGTAACAAATTTGGACGTTTCTATTTGCAGTATCAGTGATAATTCTAAAAAGACTGGTTTTCTTGTTTACATGTTGTTTAAAGAAGGGAAAAGAAAGAAGGGAAAAGAAAGAAACAGAAGATAGAAAGAAAAAGAAACGCAAGGGAAAAACAGTACAGTGGATAAGAGAGTACGGAAACCAAATATTGTATTTTAAACATAGCATTCCTAGTGTTTTCGTAGATGATCAAACACTTTCTGCCAGAGGTACTAGTCGTGTTCATCCAAGGGCATGATTTATCCACATTGAGGAATCTTGCTCAACAAATTTTACACCCTGTCAACAGATAGGGTGATAAACACCAACTAGTACTTTCCATGTAGAAAAATAAAATACGTTGAAACCTGTGTATAAAACAGAATATCAAGAGACTAAACTATTTTCCATTCCAGACAGGTTTCCTTCCATTTTATAAAGGTGCACACAAAAATAAGCAATTATTTTGTAGCAATTTATTTCTGTGTTTTTACGACATTTAAATTTTGAGAATATCATCTTAACTACTACAGTAAAACGTGTCTTCAACAGAACCTTTATTAAGTGAAAGCCTGTCTTTAACAGAAAAAAATTGTGGTCCCATGATTTCAATGCCAAAATACATATTAAAAAACCTGGACTAAATGGAACCTGTCTAAAGCAGAAACCGAAAGGAAAATTCTACCCTTTAATGGAAAATTTCACACAAACACTTCAACTGTTTTGCAATCGATTGACCAAAGGATCATACAAAATAATAGTTCTTCTATCAAAATTTTTAATGCAATGACTGCTTACCAATGTGAGTTCTACTTCACCCACCCTTAGATTTGCTTTTACCGTACTTGATACTGTGGTTTTTGAAAAGCCACATGTAGTGAAACAGTTTCTGAAATTGTAACGAAATTTTTCGGTAAAGCAGGCTTTCCCATGGAAGAAATCAGTGTTGTGGTGTTAAATTTTCAAATCATATACAATGACTTACAAAATTGTATGCAAGATGTATTTGGTGATTTCATACAGATGCTGTGAAAACCTAAATATTTAGTAATTATAGAGTAAATAATATTTAGAGTAAAATATTTTATGTGCATTTAAATTAATTAGTTTATTTTCAAGTGATTTATTTTTATTATACAATCGGCCCCCCGTATTCGCGGTTCCCATATTCACGGTTTTTTTCCTTTATTGGAAATTTTTTTTTGACAGCACTTAGCAATCAGCAATCGTCATTCACGTGTTTTGTTTACAAAATTTGAGTTGTCGCTTGTTTAGGATGGCTCATTCTTCTAATGCTACTGATAATGCTTTGAAAAGGCTAATAAAAGTGAAAATGTGGCAAGAAAAATTGGATATATTGATATATGCTTGGTGAAAGTTGCTCAATACCTGCTGTGGTCCGTCATTACGGAATCAACAAATCTACGGTGAGATACATCAAGAAAAAGGAATCTGAAATTCATTCGGCTGTAGCTACAACCGTGGCAGTCAAAACTTTGCAGCGCCTAGGGATCCATGTGTTTCTCGTACAGAAAATTCTGTTTTTTGTTTGTACAAAAGGCGGTATTATAACAGAAAAGGAGAAAAACTTTATTCTTCCATAAGGAAAGGGCTGGTGAAACGTCTATTTCATCAGAATTTTATGCAAGTAAAGGTTGTTTCATAGGTTTAAGAAACGATTCGGGTCACGCAATGCAAAAATCATTGGTGATCAAGCCTCTGCTGACCAGGAGTCAGCTAGAAAATTTCTAAAGACTTTGTAGAAAATTATTGAAGAGAAGGGTTATGCACCTCAGCAGGTGTTTAATGCTGACGAAACTACACTATTTTAGAAGAAAGTGCCGCAAAGACGTTAAGCAAGAGAAAAAAGCGAGCTCCTGGTTTTAAGGCAAGTGAAGATAGACTTAAATATGTTGTTTTGCACAAATGCGTATGGGTACATGATAAAGCCCACCATCATTTTCAAATCTGCGAACCCATGAACATTGAAGGGAAGGATAAGCCAAAGCTCCTAGTATTTTGGACGAACAATAAAAAGGCTTGGACTATGAAAACACTTTTCCTGGATTGGTTTAAACGGTGTTTCGTTCCGGAAGTCAGGATGTACCTTGAGAGTGAATACATGCTATTCAACGTTTTTTTGACACTGGATTGACCGAGGAGGAATTAATGCAGCTAACTGGTCCTGAAACTGAAGCAGTACCAGATGAAAAAGATCAAGATTAAGAAGTAGAAGATAAGTTCACACCAAAAGTAACATAGCGGAAGGGCTTTGCATGCTCTAATCAGTAATAGATTATTTTCATAACATAGATTCCTCTATTTTACATTCTTCACATGCAGAAAAATTACTAGAAGAAGCCTTGTCAACATACTTGATGATGTGAAGAAAAAATGGCAAACATAAATCACAATGTTCTTTCAGGAAACATCATCAACAATTGTTGCACCCTCTTTGACATTCCCTTCTACCTCTGCGTCACCCTGCTCTCTCTCCCGATGTTCAATAAACGAGATATACAAAAAAAAACCCTATGGTTTCGGTTATTCACGGATTTCCGTATTCGCGGTCATCTCCGGAACGCAGCCCCCGTGAATATGGGGGGCCGACTGTACTGTACTTTAATTACGTACAAGATCATTGCATAATTTTTACACATTACATCAATTCAACCTCTATTAAGCGGAAACCTGTGTTCAATGGAAAAAAATCTTGGTCCCTTGGGATTCCATTGACGACAGGTTTCACTGTATAAACTAATGAGTATTAAACAAACATAGGCCTGCATATTATTAGTTTGAATTTTTTTTCATGTTTGCTATTTCAAATTAGTAGCCCATACATTCGAAATTTCATATTTAATTAATAGTTAACCCTTCTGCACTGATCTCAGTACGTTGTACATCACAGGCAGTGAAATTTTTTACTGTCGTATCATTTTTCAAAATACTCACAGTAAAATTTTTGTTGTATAGACTAAAAATTTTACTATTACAACTTTTTCCTTCAAATTTTAGAATTGATGCTGAAAAAGATATAAATTTTTTCCAGCAGAGCTGCACAGAGAGTTCAATTTTTTTTAAATTTAAATACCCTGAATAGGGCCTTGGCATTTAACTTTCTAAACCGACTTGAAGAGTTAAACTTCAGTATAAAACCTTCTCCTGAATAGCAGTAGAATGAACATTTACTTTTGCCAAAAAATTAAAAAAATATTTAATATTTAAAATAAAAAAATCTAGAAATATTATGTACCCCTTTTCAATCATCTACTTATTTTGGAATGATTTATATATCCTTCCTACTTATGATGTGTGTGAGTGTAAATGATTATACCAGAATATTTAACTGAACTAAGACACATATTTAACAGAGATTTAAACACTGAAAATTGGAGACAACATCTGTTCAGACTTAAGCAGCCATGTTTTTGTGCTGTTGTCAAAACTCTGAATCGAAATACTTGACTAATAATGTATTGCCAGATACCAAAAACAGAAATAAATAAATCAGTTGTTTGTCCATTAACATAATATTCTAACACTTCCCTTGTTAATAAAACAAACATTTCCATTACAATACAAGTCCTATTTTAGTGGATAGTGTCACTAATCTTGGCTTGTGCAATGGCTTCGTCACCATATTGGCCAACTGATACTGTGTAGAGACATTTTGTAATGCCATTGTGCGGCAACAGAAGTTGTGGATTTTGTGAGTCTTATAGCTGCGTTATTATCAATTTGGATCACTGAAACTTCTTTAAGTTGTAAAATTGCTTTGTACATCTTTTGCAACCAAATTGTTTTTTTACAACATTCATTTGTTGCAACAATTTCTGCTTCAGTGGTTGATGTTGCTACCATAGATTGACATTGAATGAGATAGCTCCCTTGCCATGAGATAGCTCCACTGGCATACAAGATCACCACTTCTGTAATTAAAATTAAAATACCCTGAATAGGGCCTGGGCATTTAAATTTCTAAACCAACTTGAAAGGTTAAACTTCAGTATAAAACATTCTCCTGAATAGCAATAGAATGAACATTTACTTTTGTCAAAAATTAAAAAATATTTAATATTTAAAATAAAAAAATCTAGGAATTATGTACCTTTTTTTAAAAATAGTGATAGTGGGATCAACAATCAATAACATTTTTGAAAAAAAGATTCTACGTCTCTGTAACACTTAAATTTTGCTTTTTCTTGCCTCTATGGCCTCCATTTTTGTGTTTGAATCCAAGACCTGTTTCTTGCAATTGGTTGCCATCACACTTGAATGAAATGTTAAAACACAGTATTGCTAAAGTGTGAACGATAATTCAGTCTTTCTTGCCTATTCCTCTCCCCAACTTGTTTGAATGGAAATTATCAGCATTTTTCCAAGAAACAGGAGTGTTTTTCTAGCAAAATCCACAGTTTCCATCATAGATGAAATGCTAAATATGCTTTTACTTAATTTTTAGTAGTAAATCCACACTTTTTCTCAACCCCTATTTTTTAGAACCAGTTCAGATTGATAATAAGCATTCATCATTTTTCCAAGAAGTAAAAGAGTTCTGTTTTAGCAGGATTTTTTGAATATAAAAATTGACTAAATATGTTCTCTTTTTCGCGTTAGACAGTTTCTGTTCTAAAGAGGTTTCTCATAGTTGAAAACGCATGAATTATCCACCAGACTATTTTTCTGTTCCGTTCAAGACAGGTTTCCATCTCATACAGTGTGTTAGCAATGTTTCACTGTAGTAATATTTGTATGGAACAGGAAATGGAAACTTGGAACACTAACACTCAAGGGACAAGAACTTATCGTATGTGGCAAGATGAAATACCTTGGATGTCATTTGGACTAAGTTTTCCTGGAAATTTCATAATAAAGAAAGAGATAAATGGGTCACTAATACACTTGTGCTGTGGAAAAGAATTATTGGAAAAACCTGGGGTTTATACCCTAAAACCATCCAGTGGATTTACAATGCTACTGCATGTCCAATGCTGAGTTGTGGATGTGTAGCATGGCACCAGGTGCAATAATTGCATCCCTGGATTTTTTTTATGATCTACAGACAACAAATTGAAAACAAGAAAAAGTACATTTCTATCAAAAACTATTTATTATTAACAATCAAATTTCACTTTCCTTTTTTGTCTACATTTTACATTTCAAATACAAAATTCAATGATCGCGACATATGAATCTCAAAATAGGTCAATCATTGCCTTCAAAGAATAGCAATGAACAATCTAACCAACATGAAGTCTCTGTCAGTTTCCAATGTTAGTCAAACATTCAAATCATTCGATTGAGTTCAAGTAGCCAGAGTAGATCCATCACTGCTTGACACAGACTATCAGTTTGCAGTCGGTTCATTCAATGATCCTCCATTTCGAAGAATGCCATCAAATGTCCAAGTATGGTGATCAGCTCAAGTCAGACAGTTGGTTTCTCCCCATTGACAAACACGTGGATGGAGTTACCTATAAAATAGATAAAGTCTGTCGACTGGTGAGGACAGCAATTACATAACTGGATATTCATCATAGGTATGGTGAAATCTGACCTGCACAAGAATCTCAAACACAATATTAGATCATTGACTGATAAATTATCCGGACCCACTGGTAATGAACTTGCCAAAGCACAGACAGTAAATTATTATTTCATTTTAGCCCTTATACTTTAACAACCAATGGTCAAATGTTACATTAAGCTTAAGACATGAGTACAATATGATGACGGAAATAGAAGTAGTGTCTGACTCATAAGCAATACTTTTTCTTCAGATCACAGACAATTTTCTAGGTACAGTTGGCCCAGTGAAACATTCCATCTCAAGAAATAAAATGTCATAATTTGCATATTTCTACATGAGGGAACCATATTTCCGATTGGCTGCAATCGCGAACAGGCAATCACCATGGCTGATTGCCAAAAACCAGATGAACAAAGGGTATTTTTGGCACATATTTTAGCATTACTTTAACAACTATTTTATAAAATAATATACTTTTAGACCTTTTTCCCAAACATTTATGTTGGTGACTTGGTTCGTGCTACACATATTCAAAACCGGAGGCGCCAACATGAAGAAAACATTGGAGGGGCTGAGTTTCTAGTTGTGCCGTATATACGGGACTCAAGCGCATGCCCAGGAGAGGCAAGGTGCATTGCTTTATTCATTAACTATTGAAATGGCCTCAGTCCCTGGGTTCCAGCATATATGTTTAAAACCTCTTATGACACTGTTCTGCAAAAAGTGTTGTGCTGCTTTCTAATCACAGGGGCCTTACCCAGATTCTCTTCTATTGCTCTCAAAACTGCTACCTTCAAGATGGTATTTACAAGAAGTTTCTAAAACCATGTACAGGCTTGAAATTAATGATACTCAGTGCAACCATAGGCGTAAGCTTGTATCTGGCCCATGAGCCTGAGCTCCCCCAAAAATTCAAGCAGATATGTTTCTCACACTTAGCTCAGAAAAAAGTTTTTGACAAACAATTGTTCTAAATAGCTAGTAGACATAATCTGCTCGAAATTTTATTTTATTGCTTTTCTTTTTTAATCTCAATTGATCTATTCTTTTACATTCTTGTTCTGTGACAATAGTTGTTTTGACTTACGGCCACCTCCTGCCACTTGATCCCAAATTGCATCCTCCCAGAGTGCTGCCAATTGTTGCTGCTCGAAGGCATCTCAGGAGATGACATCTTGGAACCTTTTTCTTACTTGCAGTGTTAGAAAACTCAAGAGCATCTCTTCTTTTGTTGAGTGTGACCCTTGGGGAAGGGGATGCGAGACAACAGAAAAAAAGGGAAAAGGTGCTTTGACCCTGTGTGTATTCGTCTTGAGTTTTAATTAGGAAATTTTGATTTCTGAATCAATTCTGAGGTTCTTTAACCATGCCCCTTCCCCACGAGCATGGGGTTTACAGGGATCCAGCCCTGAGGCCCTAGATGATTCATTTTTTAAAAATTTAAAATAACATGATCCTCACATATTCCCAAGAGATCCGCATGATCCATCCAGATAATTTGTTAATGTTAGTAGACATCCATGCCTGAACCAGGATTTGAACTCAGACCTGCACTGTCAGAGGCAAGCTCCCTAACCACTGGCTGCACTCTAGTGAGAAAAAAATGAAGATAATTCTCATAATTTTTTTTCCATGCTATAAATTCACTACAAAGTTTCCCGTGAAAAATCTGGCTAAGATCTATTTGCCCTGATGTATGGGCCATGGCATGGATCCATGCCATAAATCGCCTTGAGTAGCTACCTACAAGACCCACTATAGCAACATGTCTCAACTATTGTCTATGGATCATAGTTTATCCCGGATCCTCAGGCTGGAGCCCTTTCGGGCCTTCCCCTATATGTAGGCTGAATGACACACGCTATGCGAATCATAGTTATAGAGAGTGAAATGCACATATACGTATTTGTCACTTACTTAAAATTTAACAAAACATTTGCTTTCTTAATCCTGCCCTCCAGACAGGTCTTTCCATAGGATGTTAAATTGAAGATTAATGTTCTAGTCCAGTGGTTCCCAACCAGGGGTTCAGGAGAGAATTTTTGGGGGTGCAAGATGGAAAAAATTGAATTTTTCAATTCCTATACAAATATGAATTTTACCAATATTTTGACGCCTTATCTTCAGACTACTGCTTGCAAAAATGTGTAATACAAATTTTGCATTGTAAAAGTTTGTTTTTCAATTAGCGATCTTGTTTTCCATTTCAGTTGAGAAAAAATACCATTATTTGCTTAAACTATTTAGTGGTTTGTTTACATTGGTACCTCCTGTTATTAGCATGTTGTGCTTAGACTTGATACTGCCATGAACACACGTGACTCAGGAAAAACATAAAAAAATTCAGTCACGTGTCAAAGAAACATTAGATTCAATGAATATTTTTTTTCTAAACCTCAAAGTTGAAAATAGCAAGTTTTTTAAGTTTCATTTTTGAATTAATTAAAAAAAAAAAAGAAAATGAAAATTAAATATTAACCATAAAACTAAAAAAGGCACTAAATAAAATAAGTAAAAGAATTTATAAAAATTAATTATTGGACAACTAGTGTAATCAATTACAGAAAAAATAACCTGAATTTTTAACAGATAGAAAACGTATCATCCAAGGGGGTGAAGGAAGAAAAAAAGGTTGGGAACCACACACTGTTCTAGGCTGTCTTTCCATGTTTAGCTGAGGCTATAGGTGGATACAGAGAAGGTGGGGGGGGCAATCACCCTTCTTCCCCAGTTCAGTTAAAAATTGATTATTGGCATAGGCAGGATGAACATTTGACCTCCCCATTCTCTACACATTTTCAGAGATTTGCCCCATCCCAAAGGAGCAGTCTGCATCTGAATAATGCTGAGATTTAAGCAGGTACAAAAGGCGTTCTCACACCAGGCTACAAAAAAAATTTGGGCTCATTTTTTATTTGGAAAAAAAAATTATTTTCTTTTGGAATGGGAACTTTTACTTAAAATTTAATTCCCCTCTCCCAAACTAACATTTCTCTATGGGAAAAAGAAACCACTCAGCTTCCAGTTTCAAACCCTGACATTATTAGGTTCCCCCACCTGAAATTTGAAAAAAGGGGGAAAAGATGGCCAAATATATTGTTATTTATCACTTTATCCCCCCAAAAATGTAAATAATCCCCTTCTGATTGAAATTTCTGGCTACAGGCCTGATTGAGCACATTGATAACTATCATTATTAGTTTTTCAAAATAGTAAAAAGTGTAGTCATTCAAGTTTTATAGATTTAAGATTCATAGGTATGTAGGAATAGTAGGATTGGTAATGGTTTTTCTATTCCTCATCCCTTCATCTCCGCAAAAAAAAAAAAAAAAAAAAAAAAAAAAATTGGGGTTTTACTTTCTGGCATCAAAGAAAGGGAAGAACACGGTGGTGACTAGTGACTCAGCTGTTGGGCCTAACACGGTTTTCGAGTTTGGATGACATCAATCTTAGGCAAAAGAACCAGAAAGCTGAAATAGCCGCAGATTCATTTTAAAAACGGGGGGGGGGGGATGTAAAGAATGAAAAGAAGATTATAGGACCATTGATATGCTTTTCTTTCTTTTCCAAGTAAACATTTAAAAGAAATGTTATTAAACATTTTGTGAAGTTTGCTAATAGCCAGCTGCTCGTACAGAATCCCCATTGCTTGATTTTTCCAATGGCTTTTTTAAATTGAGAATGCATGCTGTATTCATACGGTTGCGCAGGGGTGTCTGAAGTACTTTCGACCCATGGGTGCTCACACAGGCATACGCCAGGGGGCACCCCCTTGAAAGATATCAGAAATTGAAAACTTATTTGTAAAAATATAAAAATATATATACAGTAGACTCTCGGTAATTCGACACGTGGATAACTTGACATCTATTATTCCCATGGTTGGCGCAATACTAATTTCGATGCAGGGAAATCTCTCTAACTCGACACATGTTTGGCTTAACTCTGCTTAAGTTGACTACTATTTTTGTCCCTTCACCACGACTGGTTTTTACAATTGGCCTTCTGTTAGCAGTTATAAGAATTTTTTGACATTGTTCATGGGTACTTCGACAATCCTTTGTTTCTTTGTTCTCTATGATGGGTCCCTTTTTTGCATTGGGGGGGGGGCGTATAGTGTATGTGAAGAATGAATGTTTGAAACCTGTTGGCCGGCTTATCATTTCAGTGGAGTTTCCAAAAAAGGTCTTTCATTCTTTTCATGGTCAAAAAAAGTGTGGATATTGTCAACATCCAATAGGGAGGAAAATCTTATCTATTGGGAGTTTTGATATCGTCTGTTGTAAAGAATGTTTTCGGTGGAACTCAGTTTTACGATTTCTTGGAAAAAGAGTAAAAGAAAAAGAGCTAAAGCCTAGTTAGACGCTGAACATGTCATTTCGTTTTCATCTTGAGTATCGACGGCCATGAATACAATGGCTCCACGCAAACTTCACACTTTAAGTTTAAAATCAAAAGTTGAAATTTTGAAAAAAACTAGAATCGGGTAAAACTCAGAGTGAGAGAGAAACTCGCCAAAGAATATCGAGTTGTACGGAACACTATTTCAACATTTGCCAAAAATAAGGAAAAAATTTTGTCAGCATTTGAATCTTCTTATGAACCAAGCAGAAAACGCATAAGAAAATCAGACTTCAGTGATGTAGAAGAAGCAACTCTTTTGTGGTTCAAATCCGCTCGATCTCACTCAATCCCATTATTAGGACCAATAATTCAAGAGAAAGCAAAGGATTTCACAAAAAGTCTCAATCAAGGTGATTTTACTGCAAGCAGCGGATGGTTAACCCGATTCAAAGAGTGCCATGACATTGTTTTTAGGAAAGTTTGTGGTGAGAGCATATCTGCATCTCAAGAAGCTGTTGAAAATTGGAAGAATGATATTCTGAAACGAATGATAGAAGAGTATAAAGATGCAGATGTGTTTAATTGTGATGAGACAGGTTTATTTTTTTGCCTTTTGCCTAACCAAACGCTTGCCTTCAAAGTCGAAAAATGTGAAGGAGGTAAAAAACACAAAGATCGTTTGACAGTTCTTCTGGCTGCAAACTCAGACGGTTCTGAAAAATTGAAACCGTTGGTTATTGGAAAATCAAAAAAACCTGCAGTGCTTTAAAAATGTTAAAACTCTTCCTGTGGACTATGATGGCAACAAAAAGGCATGGATGACATCAGAGATTTTCAAACAATGGTTGATGAAGTTTTTCACAAAATTTTCATGTGAGAAAAGAAAAGTTTTATGTATTTTTTGGGTAAAATTGCACTGCTAATCCAAAAATAACGGATCTTTCTGCAATAAAATTATGCTTTTTACCACCTAATTCAACAGCAATTTCACGACCACTGGATCAAGGAATTATCCTAAGAATGAAAACTTTTTACAGAAAATTACAAACCAAAAAAATTTGTGAATTTGTGGATGTTGGAATGGATGCAAAAATTTCTGTTTTAGATGCTATTGAAATGATTGATTCTGCATGGAAGTCAGTCACGAGTGGCACGATTCGGAACTGCTTTCGTCATATTAGTTTTTGTTTCGAGTCTTTGGAAAACGATAATTTATCCGAAGATTCCTCTAAAATTATGTGTGGAGAAAGCATAAATAACGTTACAGGTGATTTTATAGAGGATGAATTTGTGAACATTGACTTTGATCTTGTAACTTCAGGACTTTTAGAAGACGACAATATTCTAGAATCAATCAATCAAAGAGGAAGTGCTTCATGTTCCGAAGAAATAGAATCTCAGAAAGTTCAGATGAAGAAGTATCTGCACCATCTCACCATGATGCATTAAAAGCTGTAGATGTAATACGTTGATTCCTACACACTCAGGAAAAAGCCGAACAATCACGGGAAAAACTGAACAGTGTAGAATTTTTGTTTCCTCTGCAGAAGGAAAAACAAACAAATATACTTGATTATTTTTGATGAGGTCAATTTTTTTATGTTTTGATTTTATTATGAAACAACCCAGAATTAAAATTAATGAGAGAATTAGCATTTTACTTAATCGAATTGTTTGAATGCATATAATTACGTACACAAAAACGATCTGACAAAAATTTAGAGCGAAACCCTGCTAACTCGACATCCACTCAAGTCGATATGTTTGTCGATACTTTTAGTGTCGAGTTACCGAGAGTCTACTGTATATATACAGTCGAATCCCGTTTTAACAAATACTGTTATAGCAAAAATCTTGTTTTAATGAACACTTTTCTAATCCCCCAAATAAGTGTACATAAGAACAATACAAACACCTGGATTTCCTTTATAACGAAATTTGTTATAGCAAAGTAATTTCTCTGGTCTCTGGGAGTTCATTATAACTGGATTCGACTGTATATATATTTGTAGAAATTCTGTACACCATGGGTGGCTCGAGCCAAAATTTTCACCCATGCGAAACATTGGTTATGTGTCACTTTGGCATTAAAGCTGTACATAGGCGGAGATAGACTTGGGAGTCTAGGGGGGGCAAGGTCATTATTGCTGGGGGGAAGCACGCTGATGATGATGTCAGTTCACATATACTAGATCAGTCGACTCCACCTTTGATGCTGGGGGGGGGGGGCAATGCCCCCTCACGCCCCCCCTGTATCTCCGCCCATAAAGCTGCATCAGTGAAGTGATCCCGAAAATTCGCAACTGTGTTCCTAGCTAGATAAAATGCATCAAAAATTAGTTTTCTCTGAAAGTCATTAATCCAATTCACAGGGCGTCCATAATTAAAAGATCCTTTTTAAAGTAGCCTACAGGCGAAACCAGTCATCAGAAAATTGTGAAATTTTGTGGAGGACTTCATGAAGTGATGGGAATTTGTTTCAGGGGGAAAAAATTGGTTGCACATGTTGCCACCAGAGGGCGTTTTATTAAGAAATGACACATTTAGGCAAACGTTTACAATTTTAACAATTGTTACTGCAACAAAACATGTTCCACATGATGGCCATCATTTTCAGGTACCATGTGAAATCGCAAGACGTCATGTTCCACACCTGACCAAAGTGTGTGCGGGGAAATGTTCAGCACATGGCGTGAAATACTGCCTTCAAGGTTAGGTAAAGTTCTTGGATTGTCACGACTTACCAGACGTTTCAAATGCCCCCAAAGCCAAAAATCACATGGATTAAGGTCCCGGGATCGAGGAGGCCATAGATTAGGGAAGTGCCGGCTGATGACACCTTCTGTATGTGTTAAGAACATTCTTAACACACACTGCAATCTATGGAGGACCTCCCTCTTGTATAAAGATTGTGTCTGCAAGGCAATGACGTGCTTGCAGAGCCGGAACAATTTCGTTCTGTAACAGCAATGTATATCGCTTCCCAGTGATCGAACATGTCACTGGGCCCGTAGAACATAACTCCTCGTAGAAGTAGGGACCGAGAATAAATGATGCAGTAAATCCACACCATACCGTCACTTTCGGTAAATGCAACGGAACCTCTCAGATAGCGTCTGGATTTTCTGGTTCTTAAATTTGGCAGTTGTGAATATTGACTGCACCATCTGAGTGAAAAATGCGCTTTGTCTGTCCAGAGAATATTCTAAGGCCATTCTGAATCGGCCTCGACGCGAGCTAGAAACTGCAGTGAGTCGAACGTCATAATCATGTGGAAGCAACTGCTGTACAAGTGAAAGTTTGTACGGATAATACCGGAGGATATTTTCCGCATGATATTATGGACAGTTGAACGTGGCCTATCCAACGCCTGTGCTACATACCTGACACTAGTACCAAGAGAATTTGAAGCTCTGTCCTCTTCCACCTGAAGCGAAACCTTCTGTACTGCTTCTACACTTCCTCTTCCAGGACAAACAGACAACGATCCTGTGGTTTCAAATTTTGTTATCATACTTCGAAGGTTTTTAACATTCATTGGACCTTTTCGAATCCTCTTCGAAGTCTGATATTTCCGTAGAGCAGTTACTACGAAATTGCTGTTTTGGTAAAACAATTTGACCAAGAAAGCACGATCTCATAAACTTATCGTCATTGTGAGCAACAAACACATTGAGAAACAAGATCTCCATAAATGTTTCTAGGTTTTGTAACAGCTGCTGCATGACATCATATAAATTTACGTGTTTACTACAGGTATTCAAAGTGAAACGCCCTCTCTTGGAGACATGTGCAACTAACCCCCCCCCCCCGAAACAAATTCCCATCACTTCATGAAGTCATCCACAAAATTTCACACTTTTCTGATGACTAGTTTTGCCCATAGGTTACTTTAAAATAGGGTCTTTTGATTATGACGCTCTGTAGTTCGAGTTTTTTTTTAGACAAAAAACACATTTTCTAAATTTTTCTTTCTCTTGATCTAGTACTTTTCCCTATAGCAGTGCCCTGTGTGGGTGGCAAAGCCCAAGAGCTATCCTTGTTTATATCAAGGGTGTAGCGAGGAGGGGGGACTTGGGGGTCTGGTCCTCCCCCCTGAAATGTGAGAAAATGACCGAAAAAAGGGAAAAAGATGGCCAAATCCATTGTTCTGTCACTTTGGTCCCCCCCCCAAAACGAAATTTCTGGCTACGCCCCTGGTTTATATACTGTTACAATATATATATCTCATCATCTAAGCATTCTCTAAAAATTAATTAAAAAATGGAATGTATATGAAAGTTCCTATATTTGCACAGTATGTCACGAAACACACTATTTACTCTTCGGCTCCAGTACTTGATAAATTAATTTTTTATTTCCTGTGATAAGGTGCTTTAGTAAGACCATAAACAAGTCATGGTTTCTCTTTATAATTATTTTCACTACGAGCCCCCCCCTAATATATGAAAATATTTTATTACGCAAATCTCTGAATTTATACAAAATGCTTTCAATGGTTACTTACATGTAATTATGATAGAGTAAGGTAATTAAATTAAATGAATACTTTCAGAATAGCATACAATAATTAAAACCTTAAAGTGCTGACTGTGAAGAGGTCAACTAAAAATAGGGTCTTTAAGCAGATCAAGTCAAGGGTCATCAAGCCATCAAGACTGAATTAAATTTTTCAAGCACCAACCAAATTTATTGTGCCACTACTCATAACTAATTGAATTAGTATTTAGCCATGCCAGAGCACTGGTTATAAATTTTTTCTACAATACTGTATGGGGGAACAACAATTTAAATGAATTGGTTTTTTTTCAGTATATCATAGAAAGTGGCGGCTCAAATAAGGTGCGACTTGTGCAGCCTCACAGAGCCACAGAAGAGACACCAAATCAGGGTTAAGGAAAAAAATGATTACAGAAAAATTTGAAAATTTTCCTCAGGGTGCAACAAAAAAGAGGTTTGGATGTTCTAGCAATTTTCACGCAGTCAGGTGCACCAACTTTAGAACCACAAATAGCTCTTGAGCACCGCATAAAGCATTAATTTGTCATCATAAAAATCTATACTGCAGTAAAATATTTCATTTCACACTTTGAATAATGATAAATTAAAAAAAAATTGAAATATATATATATATATATATATATATATATACTGCTCAAAACAAATAGGGGAGCAAGCAAAAAAGTGAAGAAAACCGTGCGAGACAGCCACGTATTGGCATACAATGGATAGTACACACGTATCAATGCGCAATACAGAAAAAAGACGTAAATAAATTTGGAATTAAGCTTTAATTCTTTGAAAATATGGGAAAAACATGAAAAGATGATTTAGGGCAACAATTTGGTTACATGTAAACGATAAAAAAAAGTACTGTTTAGACATGATGTATGAGTTTTAATAGGGCGTGTGGTCTCCTCGAACAGCTAAGACTGCTGTACACCTGTTTGCCATGGATGCGATGAGGTTATCGATCAGACTTGGGGGAATACTGTTCCACTCCTCAAGAAGTGCAATCTGCAAGTCTCGGAGAGTAACAGGCGGCCTTGGTCGCGCAGCAATGCGTCGTCAGAGCATGTACCAAACATGCTCGATTGGATTCAGGTCAGGAGAGCACGCTGGCCATTCCATACGCTGTATTGTTTCAGCTTCAAACATGTTCTCCACCAGACAAGCTCTATACGGTCGGGCATTATCATCCTGGAAAACAAAGGAATCTCCAATAGCCCCAGCGTAAGGGATGACATGAGGTCGCAGTATCTCGTCTGCATACCTTTGGGCTGTCAAAGTGCCATTTCAAATGATATGCAGGTCCGTACGTCCGCCTATGCTGATTCCACCCCATACCATCCAACCAGCTCGTCTGTATTGTGACCTTTCGCGAACGAATGCGGGGTTATTTCGAGTGCCCCTGTCCTTCCATACCAGAACACGTTGGGTGTCACACTCCAGACTGAATCGGGACTCGTCTGTAAACAGCACTTGGCTCCAATCATGTTGCTCCCAATCTTGATGTTCAGCAGCCCATCTTCTTTGGGCCACACGGTGGCATGGGGTCAACGGAATGCAGACCATTGGCCTACGTGCATAGAGCCCTCTGTCATGAAGCGGATTACGTACTGTTTGGCTGGACACCCTTTGTCCTGTTCCCAAGAGCAACCGTCTTTGCAGCTGCGTAGCATTCTCTGTTCTGTTTCGACGGGCTGTTAACCGTATATACCGGTCATCAGTTGCTGTAGTGGCGCGTGGCCGACGTCTAACATTTCCTGTTTCTTGGAATCGATTCCACAGCCTTGCAACAACACTTCTGGCGACTCCAACAGCGTCCGCGACACTACGTTGTGTTTGCTCGGATTCCAGTCTGCCTATAACACGCCATGCCATGGATTCCGGTAAATCACATTGTTGAGACATCCTTAAGTCACCTTGTCCCAAAAAAAAAATACTGTGCAATCGAATTTCACAGTTACGGCAGTAAAACAGACGTTTCTGCAACATCCCGATTTCTGCCCTTATCTCCTTTTTCTGGTTTTTGACGTCATGAACTTTGATTTGCATATGAAGTTTTCTTCTTCCGTTTCCTGCTAGGCTTTAAATTATGGATGATTCATTTTATGTTACTTATCGGTATACATCTTTGCGTAATTTTGTTAAAACCATGTGCTCCCCTAATTGTTTTGAGCAGTGTATATAAAAATCGTCGGGAAAAAAGAATTTCATATGCAATATAGAGTTCTTTACATTGTACATAACCTTTTCTTGTCAATCTTCATTAGCTTACGTACTGCTTATTTTTCAAATAATAGGATTAATAACAATAATTAGAATACACAAACTTGCCCTTATATATTTTTATCAAAGAAAAACTTTTCTTACACCCTCGTACATGACGCTTAAACAAGTAGTTTCGACTGTGAATCTGTCGATTCAGGTCTGTTAATTAAGAGAAATAATACTGTGGTCAAGTTTTGAAACAAGACCCTATGAGAAACAATTTCTGTATGAAAAATCTACAAAGATATCGCTGATAACACTTTGGTTAACAATGAATCACATGAATCTTATCACTATCTACAGAATTCGCCTGTTAGAAAATTCAAATATGAAATGCGTAGATCTCTTCAACAGAGTAATTATGTTTGTAAACAGAGTAAGTTATGTTTCTCAAAATGTGCATCGTGTGGCTACTACTAAACCACACATGTATCTCGTCTATATTCCTCTGTGGAACTTCTAACGAATTGGTACATGCTGGAATTTGCATGTCTGTGTTGTGAACCCAACGTGCATCTTGTTTCTGTGTAATGCTTGTTATAGTGCTGCCATCTATCACATATGTATAAGGGGTACTAGAAGCACTGTGGTGAGCTGTCAATATTGATGTGTGCCGGTTTGGTGCTTTGAAGCGATTCCTTGTTTGACTATTCTGGGGAGCTGCATGTAATGCACCCATGTTCTGAAGAACGGAGCTGAACACACCATGTTCAACTAAAAACGGAGACTATATTGGCAATCATTATGGCCAGCAGTAAATGTAGGTAGTACTTTTACTCGCTGTCTAAAATGTAGAAAAAAGAAGAAAAATATATATCCGCTTTCCTGAAAATTTTTCTTCATCTAGTAAAACTACTTGTTAGTTTCAGAATGTGAGGCATTGGCTGCTTAGATGGTACTCAGGGGCTGTACTATCGGCTCGTGCTTATTCTCATCTCATCCGAATTATGAGCATGGGTTCATAAGCATGACTTTAAAAATAATCTGAAAAACAATACCATGGAATTATTTTTAGGCTCACTCCTTAACGTCACGTGACGCAAAAGAGGGAAAATCAAAAGAAATAGATTTCCACACAAGGAAAAGCGATTTTCCCTTTGGCCGATCGACCATTGACCAATCAGAATTAAGCTTGGGATATATAACTACTACTATGCATTTACTGAATTTTTTGTTCAGCGACGGTGCCAACAAAAATTCATTTTTGATGCACGTGCAAAACATTTGTTGTTTTTTTTCACATTCTCTAACGTTTAAAATGGAAGGTGTTAGTGGGTCTATTGGCTAGATATTTTTTTTTTTCATAGGGAAGATGGAAAACAAAAGGTGTACATGAGTTATTTTTATAATTAAATATATTTTTCAGCATGTATTAATATTATTCACGATGATATTTCAGCATTCTAATTTTATCGTTGTAGCGAGCTTTCGCTGTATAGTATACACTTGGTAATGAGTAGATTTTTAATTGAACCCAATCAATTGTAAAAGGCCGATGAAATTGCATACTTTTCTTTCAAGGAAAAACACTACTTGAGTCATCGTAATAAATTTTCAAGTCAAAGAAATAAATTTTTCACTAAACCGGCGCCATTGCTAGTAGAAAATACTATCATCCGATGCTTAAGGAGTGGGTCTCCCCTATCTGTATCTTCCTCAGAATATTCAGAGAAAAGCTATGCTTGTTTTTGGAGGGGGAATGCTGATAGTACAAAAATTTCCCTTCTATGCTTATATTGTCATAATTGGCACAGATATGGATCGGATTCCTGATAAGCATGAATAGATAGTACAGCCCTAGATAATTCCATATTGGATTCCCCCCCATTCCATATTGGGATGATTCCTCGAGTTACCACTGAGAAGACAATAATAAGTAGAAAGGCAAAAGTGAACATGCCATGCCGTAGCTGCAGGCACACCCATAATGATAACATACTATAACGAATTGGCCATTGGCAAAATTGAAGAACTAAAAGAATCTTCTCACAAGCCTCTACAGCTGGCTGTCGGCAAACTTCACTGATTGTTTTGTAGAATTTTTAGCGTTGGAAAAAAAACTGGGGAAACAAAGAAAAAACTTGGAAAAAAAAGAAAGGAATATCAAGGGTTTCAAAATCTTCTCTTCCTTCTTGGAGTTACCTTTCCCATGCCTACATACCCCTTACCCCACACAAATACATTCGCTGCTACTTCCGCTTTCTGTCATTTGTACCCAAGGGTATTGTTGTAAGTCTCTTTCAACAATGTAACAGTTTGCATTCCACATACTTTTTGCGCCGTTGTTAACATTGAGGTATGATCAGATATTTTTTTGTCCCTTCGTTTCAATTTTTGCTGTGCTGGAGCAGTTTTATTTTGCGCCTCAGTTCAGCTTTGTGGGACTATCTGACTTCGGCACTTCAGAGCTGATCTGGCTTGGAAAATTAGTGCTATCTTCCCTTGACAATGCGACTGTAGCTAGTTCCGATATTGTTGCAGTAGCTGCTTCAAATTCATTTTGGCTATCTGAATCAGTGTTTGCCATGATCTGGAACAGAAGTTTTTTACCTTTTAGAAACCTGGAAAAAAAGTCTAATTAGAATATTAATTTCATATACTGTGTAAAACCTCTTATAATAGCCACCTCTAAACTACTGCGAAGGTTTGTTGAAATCAAAGGAGTTTCAGACTTAACATTACAAGTAACTTCCGATCAACTATTTTCAGGGTTGGCAGGTTTTTGACACAACCGTTTTTGACGGTTTAAACTGCAATTTAAACTGTCACGTCAGAAACCCACTGTCAAAAACCTCAGATATTGCTTTTCAGTATAAAAATTCCCACTGATAATACACACGTTAATTGCATGTAATGTTTAAAGTGACTATGTTATACAAAGAATAAATATTTAATATGATTGTAAAATAATTTTCTACTCTCTACAGCATTAATTTTGATAATATATACGGTTTTTTTAAAATAAATATACAATTTGTATAAAGCATAGCATAAACATTTAAGGGAAACTATGGAATGATTTGACATTCTTTGATTCAAGATGATTCTTGACCTTTTAAAATTTCTTCAACTGCTTATATATGTGCATTGATATGAACCATCTGCTGTACTCTTTACAACAGATAAGTGTTTGAAAAGTTTATTACATCATATATATAATGTTGTTATCATACATATTTTGAATAAGCAGCTCTATTCCTCTTAGCAAATTGAACACGAGTAATCAGTAGCTTAGATAAAATGAACCACAAAACTATATTTTAAATGTTCTAGACTCTTATGTTGAAAAATTCAAAATTGCAAATTATAATTAATATTTTGTTTTAATTATTGTAATAAATTAATGTTTAAAAATAACACATTGTAATATACAAAAAAGTAAGTTTTTCATCATTTTATATACCTATTGTGTTCAAAACATTATCAAAGAGCATTCATTTAGGTTTTTGACAGTAAATTTCTTGGGAGGGATGTGTCTTTTCTTGTGATTCAATGCTCTGTGATTTCACAAGAATGTCTTCAGCTATTGGACTGAACATAAAAATGCCCTGGTAAGAAGGCTTAATTTATTGTGGATGGTCCTATTGGTGGCCGCTGTTGGAAGGTTTTACTGCAATTTTCTATTATAGTTTGCAAAAAAAGATTTCTAATTTCTAGGCGAAAAACAGAAGTTGCCAAAAAGATTTTGAAAATTATATATATATTTAAAACTATATGTAATATATAATTATATAAATATTTTCCAATATAAAGGCTGTGTACTATGGTGCACAACGGCAATTTGATTGTTCGGCACATAACGAATACACTGCTTAATCAAATATTATGTGCCAGAGCTGTTGATAACCATTTAAGTGACTATACTTAAAATTTGAAAACCACTTAAACAAGGAAAAAATATTAACTTAATATCTTACCAGTGGAGGGCGTTGAATAAGTGATCGGCATCACTTCTGCAAAGGTTGTGGGTGATGTGGAAAACTGAATATAGTAGGAACAGCATCATCTTTCAAATACCATTGAGAAGAAGACTTGTAGCTGTCAGCTGTGAAATGCTCAGAACAAAAAGCAGATGTTTTATTAGGATGCCAAGACTTTCTTTTCACAGCTTCCATCCATTGTTTAAGAACTTCAGGGTTTCGAAGAGGAAACCTTTATTTTAAAACAAAAGTGTTTATTAATTACCAGGCTTCAAGAAAGGAATAGAATCAATCAAATATTGTTCGTAATAATAGCCAAACTGATAATTACAATACATTGATAATATAGTTACATATTACAACTGTATCAACGTAATTATAACACTTTGATGATCATGATATTTATTATTTTGCATATTTCGCTTTCACATTTAGCAAGAACTGATGATGTAAATAGTATTAATTGCATTTTAATACTTCTCATTACCACATTATTTTCCCAAAATTATTTTTACCAGAAATAGAAAAGTTTAGGTCTTTTGTTTCTTTGATTTACTAGGGATAATTTTAGTTCTTTAAGGCATTATCAGTTTTTAGGATAACATGAAATTTTTAATGAAGCATATTTTGTAAGTTTTTCCGTCATAAAAATTTTAACCCAAATAGTAATAAGCAATTTCTACATGATTTCAAAAAATATTTATGAAGTTTAAAATTCATATGGAATTAATTTGTTATTTTGAATTATGCTCATCAAACAGAAATTGGACGTGAAATGAAAACTACATGTGTTTAATTTTACAAATTTAGTATAAAAATGAATGCATCTTTTAACACAAAACCACGTGCACTTACTTATGAAACTGAAGTTTATTTCCATCTTCCTTCAATTTTCCCCATCAGTTGGTGCAATTATAGGCAGAACGATATCACCATTTCTATATGAGCAGATGGACAGCTATACTAATGAAATAATATGAAAACAACTGAAAAAATACTAAAGATGGAAGTTTCCCCCATTGTCTACATGCTGAAACCAGCAATGTTTTGCCCGTTTCGCTCCGTTACGCCCACTTTTGTATTCCTCCGCGTTGGCTCACGCACGTCTGTGTTATTGTATATAGGGAGTCTTCACTCCAGTTTACTTATAGCTCAGTGGTGATGGGTAGGTCATTGTGCCAGAAAAATTATTCATAACTGCAAAAAAAAAATGAAATGCAGTGTTGTTAGTTATGGTAAAATACAAGTGGTTAATATTGTATATCAATCACAATCAGATATTCCCTGGAGATTCTTGAAGCATGAATGTTGATAACTTACTAAACTGGGACAGTGCAAGATGTGTGATTAGAAAAATGTTTATTTTTTTTAGTATTCAAATTGGTTATACCTACATTTTTTTCCTTTTTCTTTTTAGAATTCCCCGGGTGTACGTCTACAGTGCAGAAATATAGAACACTAGGAAACAGTGTGAATGTGTTTATTGTATCCCAATTAATAAAGCTCCTGTTATTGGAAGAGTAATAAATATTTCTTTATCATATTTCTTGGCAGCTATTTATTTTTTTTTTTCAATTAATCAACTGAATCAACAAAAACAGCATTTTCTAGTTTTCCAATATCATGGTTCTGTGAAAAGGAAAGTCAATACTTTCGTCAAATAACTGGATGTTAAATTCTCCTATGATATCGCCAAACAGGGGAGCAACTAGTGGGGGAGCAGGCAGGTCTGATGCCTCGGGTGCCAGACTGGAGAGGGTGCAAATTTCCCCCCAACCTCTCCTTTAATTTTATAAGGGGGCGCCAAAATATGTGCTTGCCCTGGATGATCAAGCATTAGTCACGGCCCAGTCACCGAATAATGAGTGTTAAATCACCAATGAAGCCAAATAAGTCAAGGAAAAATCTTTGCATTTTCCTGTGAGTGGTAGACACTGCTATAGGGTATATGCTATTGTTGAATCACAGAAATTTCACAAGTTAAAAGTTTATTTAAGAACTCTAAGTTTTGAATCTGTTATTATTTGAATTTTTGGAAGAACAAATATCGACCAAAATTTTTGATGCTGTATTCATGCTTTAGTGGTAAATAGACATTTTTCCAACATATGAACCCCTCGTTTAGTGGTCACTATTGGGTATGCAGTAATATGACTCTCTATAAGTCATGGCCACGCTACTTCCCCTCTTTACCCATAGATGTATTCGTTTACATATAAAACTACTCGTTTTGAGATCAGCCTCGAAAATCGATCAATTTCATTTAATTATATCAGTTTATATTAATCTCAATTTTTTTTTCCCTCATCATTGCAAGATCGTAAAATTTAAAAAGCCTTGGATAATAATTTCAGTGTTCCCAGTGACCTGCAAAGTAAGGGGATCAGAAAATGGTCAGAGAAAATGTGAAATATTTGTCATAAGTCAGGGAAAATCGAAGAAATTTTGAATGGAAAAATTAAAGGGGACTTCACTTTTTTTCATAGATGGTTATTTTTCTTTTCATATTCCCTGGGGAGAGAAAAAAAAGAACTTGTCAACAATATATGAATTTTTCTTCCAGATCCCCCCTACTTTGTGAGAGAGAGTTTGGTATGCATGAGCAAAATGTCTTACCAGTTGAAGGGTGGATTTTACATGCTGGAAACCGGGACTGTAACTAGGCTAGCGCACCCAGGGCACTGCCCTGGGACCCCGAGTGGAATAGGGGGCCCCAAAAAAATTTACACTTTGCATAATAACAGCCTTTCAAGAAAGGCCCGAAAAGGCACACTACGGCATTGCTGGGAACCAATGTTAGTCATGGTCACTGAACCTGCTTTCTGAGTAAATGGATGGGGGGGCTAAGGAGGAGACGCCTGCACCCACTTTTCAATTGTTGAAAACAAAACCAATACCACGCGCTAATTTCTTTTCCATTTCTTCTGAGAAATGGTAAATAGACAATTCTGCACGGTGCAATGCCACACATGGGTAATTTGGGGACAAATCCGCACAGTCTATTCCACGCCTTTTTTTACATGTTAACTGGTGGGGATTTTGCTCCACTAGTGAAGATAAAAAATTACCACTGGTGGAGCAAAGCCCTTTTCTTGTTTTCCTGAAGCAGCTTCAACTTCAAACCCTACCAATATGAAGAGAGTCAAAAAAAAAAAAAAACGCACAAAACTCGCACAAAAAGATTTCGTCATTTGCGAGGGCGATTTTTTATGACTGATCTTTGTTTTTTCAAGAAGGAAAAGGAAAATTTAACTGAAAAGATAAGTTTTCCAGGGACCTCTGGAACTTCTCTGGAATAGGTTTTTTTTTCCAGGGCCGTATTTATGTTTTTGCCGCTCCATCCTGTTTCAGACAAACTCCCCCCCCCCCCCCCGTTCCACGCCATTACTAATAAATCAAACAAAAGACAAAAGGTGGTACTGTATATAGTTACGCTTAAATTTTTATTATGCATAACTTTTCTGTCCTGAATTCGTATCCTATTCCGATCAAAAATGATTGCCATATAACGGGGGGGGGGGGGGGGATGCTCAACCTCCGCTCAACCTGCAGGTGTCTACACATCGATGAAAAACACTGATAAATTTAATTCGAATATGAAAGTATCTCAGCAAAAATCAATATAATGCATGACATAATATCTATACCAGTGGCGGATTAAAGTTGGTGAGGCCCCGGGAGCAAAAGAAAATATTGGGCCCCTTAAATTAGAAAAGTTGTGAAATTTGGGTTTTTTCGGACAACGGGCGCGCGCGCAGTGCGCCCGCCGTTAAATCCGCGCCTCTGATCTATACATATTATCTTTAACTGCACGTCCTAAAGTGTATTTTGAAATAATGAAATACTTTTACAAAATTGTTTCGTGGATCGATTAAAATTCTAGACAGGTCTGTGGTTTGTACACTCGTGATGCTTGCATTACTTGAATGTACAGAGTGTCCCACAATCGCCTGACGGTTTTCAAAATGGGAATCGCAAGAAAATGGTGACAGATATTAAAGTCATTCTTGCGGAATGTAAATGCGCTTAGTCAGGAATTTTAGCTACGTCATTCATGTTTCAAGGGATTGCATAGTTATTGAAATAAAAAAAATAACTTTTGATATGGACAACCTGTGCCCAAAAACCGTATTAGAAAGTTGTTGCCGTGTCTCTTCTGATGCCAACGAAGAAATTTCCATGTTTCTAACGGCTGTATGCACCGTCACCAGTTAACTGAGGAGGGACTGTTAAAACGTCGGTTATTTGAAAAACGGTATTCTCCGTACCTAAACGCCCGGTTAAATGTCGTTCTAACCGTCAAATTTTAACCCGAGCAACTTGGCCGGTTAAAATAACCAGCTTCGGTTAACGCATGCGTATTTGCGCTTGGAAAATTTTTTCTCTGAAAACATGGCGGACAGTGATCACAGCGATTACAGTGATCTTGAATGTTTGGAAGACTTGGAGAGAATTGAAAGAAGATCGAGGATCATTTATGAAAATAGGGGTTGTGATCTAGATGAATTATCTGCCGAAGATTTTCATGCCAGATACAGGATAACTCCTGTCACCGCAGAGCGGATTCTCTCCCTAGTCGGAGAAAATTTACAGTCCGGCAACAACTTCCTCTCGCCAGCGGAAAAACTGTGTATTGCTTTGCGGTTTTATGCCACTGGGTCATTTCAGCTAACACTTGGGGATCTGGCCCTAGTGAGCCAATCTTCCTGCTGCAGAGCAATCAACGAAGTTTCCAGATGTTTGGGTAACTTGACAGAGGAATACATCAAGTTGCCTTCTACAGAAGAAGAGCGACGAGAGGTAAGAACATATTTTACAGTTTGAAATGTAATAAATGTGGTTCGGTAGAATTCTCTATTGGACTTAAAAGAAGTAATAAATAACCAAGGATAACATGGTCTGTTTCCATTCATGAGATTTTCCCCAGGTGCATAGTTTCATGCATAGCCCTCATGTAATGAGAACAAAATTTAAGGGGGAAAAAAATTGTTCAGTTTCAACATCATACAAGATTGTAAATTAGGAAAGCCATTAATGGTTAAAGCTCATGATATGAGAACCGTGAAAATTGGCATAACAATTGATTCCTATCCTGTAGAAAGGCTTGTGTGAATATAATCAGGGCTGTCTTAAGATCATCATTGGCACCAGGCCAAGTGATTTCATTGAAGCTCTTATCTGGCGAATTCTCAAAAAATTCAACTACTAATTTTTTTGAGGCCCATGTGTTAAGACGGCACTGAATAGAACATACCATGCTTTAGCCCATAGTGTCTTAAACTTTTTGTTCCTTCGTCCCCCTTCAGAAATTTTTGCCTCTCATCTCCCCTCCCCTAACTCAAGTGAACCCATAGAATCCTATGTTAAATCCGTAGCTTCTATCGCCCCCCCCACCCTGCACCATTCCATCGCCCACTTTGGGAAACATTGCTTTAGCCTTTACTTGAAGAATACAATTTTTTGTTAATATTGAAATTTTGTCCTCACATTTGTTTCAATCTGCAAAAAAATTGTCACACATTCGATATGTTGTTCTTTTTCATTGATGATGATGCAAATACAGCCGAACCCAGTTGTAGCGGCACAAATTTTCAGTGAACAAATCTTCCGTATAGGGGTTATAATGTAAAAAATCTATTTTAGCACCAACTCGTTATAATGCCAACTACATCACACATATACCTCATCCATATTCCTCTGCGGAACTTCTAACAAATTGGTACATGTTGGAATGCCCATGTTGCGAACCTAACATGAAGCTTGTTTCTGTGTAACGCTTGTTATAGTGCTGCCATCCACCATGTATTTTTCAAACTATGATTGAAGCATAATGTGTAAAGATTTTACTGTTGCAGGCTTGCTGCTCTCTGCGGCAAGACTTTTTAATGGGGAGATCGGCTCGCATTTGCACCTCGAAGTAGGGAACCACAGAAAATCAACTTCAGCCGACGGTGGGATCTGAAGATGAGATGGGAAGCTGGGTGTGTCCGGTCTTCAAAGGTCAAAGGTGGGATCTGAACCCGGGACCTTGCAATGCGAGTCTGTCACTACCACCAAAGTGGCTATAATGCCAAAAAATTGTTTGGATGTATGCAAAGTCTGTGTCATTTTACAATAATTTCCACAACATTTCTTTACCCATAGTTTTCCATATTTGATCCAAAGGAGTTGATGATTTATCCCTTTCATTCTACTGTCGTTATCGGTCAACATAACAGTTTATAGCAAAAGACTTGACAACATAGGCATCTAGTTCTTAAAAAATTCTTGCTGCTCAGGCTCAATGTTTCAAGATTTCATGAATATAGTGATGAATACAGGGACTGGGGATGTTTAATAAAGTTTATGCCTGTGCTAGCATCTCATTATTGTGGCTTTTGAATCCTATAGTTTTATGTTTAAAGAAAACATATTTGTTTGTTTCAGGTAGCTGCAAAGTTTTATGCCATCAGCCATTTTCCGGGAGTGTATGGAGCCATCGATTGTACTCATATTAGGATTTCCAGTCCTGGCGGCGATGAACCTGAACTTTTCAGAAATAGGAAAGGTTATTTTTCTATAAATGTTCAGACAGTCAGCGATGCTGATCTTTTCATTCGAAACATCGTTGCCCGTTGGCCTGGAAGTACTCATGATAGTACAATCTTTGGCCATTCATACCTGAAGTATCAGTGTGATGATAATTTCATACCTCATCGCTACCATCTCATTGGGGGACAGTGCCTATGCTTGCCGCTCGTACTTATTGACACCGTTCTTGGATGTGACCACAACTGCGCAGGAAGAGTAAGTTTTAAGAGAAAGCAACTTATGCACATTACTTTTATGTTGACCATTCAATATTAAAACCCATGCTCAGTAGCCTATGTTCAGTATAAGAATTATTGTTTTTTTCATAGGTACAACAAGGCCCACATAAAAGCAAGGAATACTGTGGAAAGATCGTATGGGGTGTGGAAAAGAAGATTCCCGTGTTTGTCCCTAGGCCTGCGCTGTACTTTGGAGAATGCAATGGCCATCATCTGTGCCACTAGTGTTCTTCACAACATAGCAAGGTCAATGGGGGACACAATTTTTGATGATGCTGATACCCACTTTGTGCAAAGGGAATCTGAGCACGAAACTATAGCGAACAATCAGCAAAGTATCTCTGGCAATGCAAAGAGAAATACTATTTTGCGCTATTTTTAATTACTTTTTTATTTATATATATTTTCACTGCATGTTTTTTTTACATTATGTGTATTTCTTTGTTATTGCCATGTTTTTTTTTACATTATGTGTATTTCTTTGTTATTGCCATGTTTTTTTTACATTATGTGTATTTCCTTATGTTATTGTAATAGCTTTTTTTAGTCTCCTTGATGGTTTTTTTTATTATGTGTGTTTCTTTGTTATTGCAATGTTTTTTCTTTTCATAGTCCCATTTTTCTAGCATTTATATGTGTAATTTTTCAATCTGAAGTATAATTTCAAATCAGAACTTAGATTGCTGGTAAACATCGGGTACTGGTCAATTACAGTCAAACCTCATTAATAAGTCACTTATGGGAGACCAAAAATGTGACCTCTTAAACAGTATGACTCGTTAAACAAAGTAAGCCATGGCTGTGATGATTCCTGTCAAATTATTCTTGCAGAAAAAAAAACAAATTTTAGTTACTCAAACGATTTCAGTCATGAAAACTGATAATAGTTTTCCTTAATCATGTAGTGTGCGTATTGGCTACATTATTATGCATTTAGTAACAAAATAGTACTTTTTTCAATTTTTAGAAAATTTGCAGGTTTCTCCTCATGTTTATGGAAACCAATGTAATGTCCCCTTATATGGCAGTTTAATTCTTCACATCGTAAATGAAAATAAAATATTTATGAGTTTTAAAAATGTGGAATTGTTAGTTTAACCAGTCAACTATCCAATTAATTTCTCCAAGCGTTACCCGCAGTGCCCACTTTTTTTGAAGATGCGCGCGCCTTTTCTCTTTTTTTTTCCTTTTCTTGGAAGTTTGAAATATTAAAATATTTTTTATAGCTCGAATGTGTTGAGACATAATATGACACCCCAAAAGTGGGGAGGTCTTCTGACTAAAAGAAATGCTGTTGATGGATTTATGTGGAACCATAGTAGTTGAACCTTTGCTAAAAGATATATGAGTAATAAAACAGATGCATCTTCGTAAGGGAATCAGAAAAAAGAAAAAGCGATGGGAATGCAGCTTTGTAAAACATGACAAAGATGATAGTAATAATAATCTCAGACCTTGAAATATAATTGTCAACTTCATCTAGTGATGAGATAATAAAGTAGAACTTGGTTTATTCTTACTTTTGCACTATGATCTGGTACATTTACTAGCATTTATAATGCAATGGTTTTCCAATTGAAGCTGTATTCAAACGTGCAAAACAAATGCTTTGGGTATCAAGTCTTGTCAGCTCTGCTTTGGTTGAAAATACTCTTTAAAGCTCTGTGAATTTACACACCCTGATCTAAGAAATTTTTAGGTGAAAATAAATGAGTTTAATTAGTGCATTAACAGATGCTGCATGAGAATTTTTACATGGAATAAAATTTTGGGCAGATCACAAAATATCAAAATTGGTATTTTTCTTCAGTAATTAAAATTCTGAATATAAAACTCTTTAATCTAAATAAAAGTAAATGTTTTGTTATTTAACATATCTATCAAGTTAACAAAAACTATTTGACATCATTGACAGTAATATTTTAATGATTTTAATACCGAATTAGTTTCTGGGGGTCAAAAACCTAACTCTGATGCCTTATCATACATATTTTGAATAAGCAGCTCTATTCCACTTAGCAAATTGAACACAGGTAATGAGTAGCTTAGATAAATAAACCATAAAATTATATTTTATATGTTATAGACTCTTATGTTGAAAAATTGCAAATTATAATTAATATTTTGTTTTAATTATTGTAATAAATTAATGTTTAAAAAAAAAACATTGTAATATGCCAAAAAGTAAGTTTTTCATCATGTTGTTCACCTGTTGTGTTCAAAACATTATCAAAAGGATTTCATTTAGGTTTTTGGCAGTTTAGCTTGTCATGTCAAAAACCCAACCCTGGTGAGAACCAACTTTTTTTTTATATTTGGAGAACATTTTGGGGCAGTAGTGTGAACACAGATGTTCAGCTATATTACATTCACCCAGCTAAGATTTGCTCAATCCTTTAACGACCTTTGTTCCCCATTGAGAGCATCAGTTTTATATTGATTAGAAAAAACATTTTTCTTACATAAAAGTACTTTCCCCCCCCTGAATGTGTGAGATTCTAAAATTAATTTGAAAAACAAAAATTTCATTCATTTCAGCACTTATGCCACCATAAATTTAATTTTTTTTAATAGCTTATTTTCAAGGAAAAATATTTTTTTAATTTATTATATTGCTTCTATGGGCAAGCCCGGGAAACATGCGCGAAAAATTGTTTTCATGAATTTTATGGTCGATATTTGTAAACTGATGGATTGGAGAGGAAAATAATAATTTGGCCAGTAGAACATGTGAAGAAGCCAATACAAATTGAGGGGCTTAAAATTTTTTCTCTAAAAAAAAGGAACAAAAACTAAATTTTAGCCATGGACACCTTTGCAGCTAAATGGGACCAACAACTGCAACTTGCCAAGAAAAAAAAGTTCAGCTGAACCCTTACCAAATAAGAAATAGCCCAATGTGTTGAAAGAATCTATCAACAAGACTGCGGAGATGGGGTATGGAAGCTTTGGTGGCTTCTGCTTGAAATGCTAGATAGATCTTTCTGACGTGATAACACTGAGCAATGTTAAACTCCTGGTGTATATTGTACAAAGTTTTTCATGGAATTGAATGGAAATTTTCGAAAGAGTGCTTCCACAAAAAGTTACTTCTTCAGCGGAGGGGTATGATCAGGAGTTTACTAACATTAGAGCCCCATAGAGCAGTAGTTCTCAATCTTTGGAAGCCAGTGACCCCTAGAAGTCTTTTTTTTTTTTTTTTGGGTGGAAGGCCTGATCATAAACATGACTAATGAGGAAAAATGAAATAATCATTCACAGTTCGATTTGACTGATGCCAGCGGTCGAGAAACACTGCCATAGAGGATAATTGAGATACACAGAGAGAGTGACTCACTAGCGAGGTTTGACTCTATTTTCTAAACACCACTTCCACGGTGGCTCAACCTGTTATATATCAAGAATGTTATAACCTGATTACTGATTTAGGAAAAATAAATTTATTTTTATGTGAATCTCTTGTGTGTATTCATCCAAGCTTTCTTGTGTTAGTATATGTAATAATACATCTTCACTAAATATAAATCAACCCTTTCACCATTATTTTCAATAACTGGAAGCAAACGCACATAGAATAGTAAAAAATTGACAAAAATTAATGGCCTCGGACTACATTGAAGCAGAATGTGCAGCATTTCGAGAACTAATCCAGCAGGACTGTCATTTCAACCTTTTTCCGGAAGGGTGGGGAGGAAAGAACATATGCATGTGTATATCATGGGCGGAGGTACGGGGGGGGGAGCCCCCCCAGCGTGAAAGGTGGGGGTCGACTGATCTAATGTATATATGAGCTGACATCGTGCCCCCCCCCCCAGACTTCCAAGTCAATCTCCGCCTATGGTGTATACATACCATTTCCAGTGTATGTTCTGGGGGACGGGCTTGTCATCCAGGAAAAGTAAAGAATTGATCAATAGAAAAGGTGTAGTGTTCCACCAAGATAATACGCGACCTCATACAAGTTTGTTAACTCTCCAAAAGCTTTTACAGAGCTTGGGTTGGATATACTGCCACACCCACCATATTCTACAGATCTGGCACCTTCTGATTATTTGTTCTGGTCTCTACAAAATTTTTTAGACGGTGAAACCTTCACTTCAAATGAGGTGGTCAAAAATCACCTGGATCTGTTTTTTGCCAGCAAAGAACAAAACTTTTATGAGCGTGGAATCATGCTACTGCCAGAAAGATGGCAAAAGGTAATGGACAATATATGATTCAATGAAATATTTATTCACTAAGAAAAGTGTCTTTCATTTTCATAAAAAGAAACGAAATTACTTTCCGAACAACCTAATAGATGCACTTAAATTCACTATAAGTTGGATGCATAATGTTTCCTTTCTCTTGACAAATTATAATTAGTAATTGATTTTAATTATTGTAATAAATTCATGTTTAAAAAAACATTGTGATATGCCCTTTGCAAACAAACTTGGTGAATATACCTTGGAAAATACATTGTGCGACTATCACTGACACTTCAGTAAAATTTGCAAAGTTTGACTTTTTTTTGACGTCTTTAATAAAAGAATTTGCAATACCTTTAAAAGGAAAAAAGATTAGCATGAACTACCAATAACTCATTGACAAACAATTATAGACTATAAGCAATATATTTATTCGGACTGAACTTGTTAATCTTTTTTTTTCAATTGTTTCGCAACTGTATGATTGCATCCTCTTAATTTGAAGAGATATCTCGTTGCGCTTGATCATCATATTCAGCTTATGTTCCGCCTCTCTGTGAGCCATAAGCTGCTCATGCTCTTTCTGCTTTCGCTGATCATCCTCCCTTCTAAGCTGCAACAACTGTTCATGTTCAATTTTACGGCGTTCATTTTTTGCCCTGGTGGCCTCAGCCATTGATTCAGCAACACTCGCTGAAGCTGTTGGACGCCTCTGTTTCCTGGTTCTGTGGTTTAATGGTGCCATCTGGAATTTTCGTGAGGTTGATTGCTCCCCTAGATGCCTCGAGGTTGATGGCTCCCCTGGATGCCTTGGGGTTGATAGTTCCCCTGGATGCCTTGGGGTTGATAGCTCCTCAGTATTCAAATTATTCTGCAATGAAAAATACTATGCTTTTGATTTATGTAAGAAATTTTTTGCATCACATTAAAATACAATTTAGTCTAAGGCACACACAGCTCTCTTGAAATAGAGGCAGGGGAAAATAATTGAGTTAGTTTTTCAGCCAAACAGAGCTTGGCGCCAACATTTCTTTCGATTTGTCAAGAAATTTTTCTTTTACACCAACAAAATTGGCCCAAAATAGTGTATTTTTTTAGCTTGTCCAGGGATTACGGGCTGCTTCGCATGCTACCAGACACACATGCCACTGTAGTAGTCGAGTGGTCATAGTGATAGACTTGCATCGCAAGGATCCGGGTTCGAACCCCACTGTCACTACAGTGGTGGTTGTCTGAAGTTAGTTTCCTTTGGTTCCCAACTTCGAGGCACAAATCCGAGCCAATCTCCCCATTAAAAAGGCTCGCCACAGAGAGTAACAGGCCTACAATTATTCAATCATTACACTTCACTCATAGTTAGAAAAAAACTGGTGGTAGATGGCAGCACTACACAAAACAAGCATTACACAGAAACTTCACACCAGGTTTCACTACACGTACATTCCAACACATACCAATTCATTGGAGGTTCCTCAGGGGAATATGGGCGAGGTACATGTGTGGTTTAGTAGCAGACACAGGCATAATTTCCAACGCTTTTACATTGCCCTTCGACTTCAATAAACTTATCATACATAAAAAATATTTGGGACCAATTCCAACTTTTTAGTCGACCTGGTGCCTGTAATAGGAAACAGGCATTGTGAAAAATTCTGTGCATAACTGACATCGACACCAGTTTGATCCCATCCCGAAAGCAGAATGTTTTGTATTATTCTGCAATGACCCCTCGGCTGACTGCAAATGTTCTGCGGTAAAAATCCCCATAAAAGTGTTTTCTAGCACTTTTTCTTAAAATACTTTCAAATTGTTCTGCAATGTAAGTCGCAGATTTCAGCATATTCTGCTTTGAGGGACCCCAGCAAGTATTAATGAATTTTAAAAGTCGGTAAAAAGAGTCATCTTCATAAAAGCAATGGGTTTATTTACATGCCTTCATTCATCTGTCAATTATTTCCCTTTTAAATAATTTTTCGAATTTCTTTAATTATTTTCCCAAAAATTTTCTTTCATTTAAGACACACATTTGAAAGAAATGGAGGGATACGTGACTTGTTGGAATGGCAGTACTTTCAAACAACACCATGAAATATTGATCACACAGATTTTACGTACAATTCACTAGCAACACCATCCTATTCTCGGATATCCGATGTTTCACCAGTAATTTGAAACTGTTATCGAGAGAACTGGCCTTCTTCCAAGACAGCCTTTCAATCGCAACACTATGGCCATCAGACAAAAATTGTGTAACGCAAATCGTGAAACGGAAGCTCTGCCAAATAAAATAATGGAAAGAAAAAAATAGATCCTCATAAACTTGTCAAAAACGTATAAACAACCTGCTTGAAAGGTACTGATAACAGGATGCATTTCTTTCTCAAGGGAGTGACATGTTGAGCAATGCGCGAGGTCAAAATTACCCCACCATGCCAGTTGAGGGTTAAAGGGAGGGATCTAACTCAATACACAATGGCTAAAAACTCTGCTCCCTGCCTTAGAAGTCTTAGAATTTGTGCTGTCTTTCACAGCTAATTTTTTAAAAAAATGTATGCGTGTTATTCCAAATTCTATGATGGAACATACACGGTGACTGAAATTTTTAACAGTGGTTGGGAAATTTTGACAATTTTACGACTCAATCACAAGTACAACTTCACTGGAGGAAGTCCCAATATTTGCTTTGCCCAAGGCCCCATTGAGTCAAAGTCAAGCCCTGGAACTCTAGCTTAACTTTTCAGTCAACATGTTTTTCAATCTCTGGTTGGGTGTCTAGCTATCAATGTTTCAGCTGGGAGTAATCAGGGCTGGACTAATCTGTTGAGGCACACATATTTTTTTTTCAAATTCTCACCAGATACTGGCACATAGAATGCTGATTCGGTCATGTATTATTTTCAATTACATACCTGCCGGGCATGTAAATTGCGTGGAGATTTGTCCAGCCATGATTGACATTTGGCAATAGCAGTAAAAAAAATTTTAAAACCACATACCACTTCATTTCGCAGGGTTTCATTTCTTTCATTCACTCCCACTTCATCCATAGTCGTTAAAGGCACTGCAAAGGAGCATAAATGTTAGTTTTGAAGGAAATTTCAGCTACGTTTCAGTTGTAAACAAAAGCCAAATTTGTATGAAAAAGTTCTTACCTTCTAAAATTTGATGATCCATGTACTGATGATCACTGTCTCTAGTGATGACCATAGCACTTTTACAAGCGCCTATGGTCAGCACCCTCTCCTGCAATGGTGTAACGATGTCTGCTTTCGCTACACCACCTCCAGTTCGGAATTTTTCAGCCCTGTCAGCTGCCACAGCTTTCACAGCATTTTTTTTCATATTTTGATAGAGGTCTTTCAGTTGTTTGCTCGTCCTAACTTCGACCCCAGTGGTGCTATTGAACTGCTCGGTGAGCAGCTCCCAAGTTTCCTGCTTCTGCTGGTTGAAAACCGCATTTGTCTTCTTGTTTTCTACTACGTGAGCGTACTCACCGACCAAGCTCAGCAGCAATTCCTTTTCAAAAGAGCTGAAATTTTTTCTCGATTTCAACATTATTCCAGCGTTGAAAGCACTTGCGTTAAAAAAAAAAATAAAGCACGTGTAGCCAAAAAAGCACGTGAATGTGTGATGAGCGGAAAAGAAAAAAAAAAAAGGTTTTCTTTTCATCACGTGATTTTCCCTGGCGAATCAGCATCGAGTAATCATCATCATCGTCAGTTACCCATAAGTTCATTAACTTGAGCCTCCTGCATACGGTCTTGCTCTAACCGTGACTTTAACTTCAACCTATCCGTAACTCAACTGGTCGGTTAACTGATGAACCGTGCATACGGCCGTAAGTGCAATATTCGCAGAGATATCTGAATTCAAAATCGTTAGTTTTTGCTGCTTTTCCCCCCTCAACTTTCCTTCGAATTTTGAATTCAAATATCTCAGTAAATATTTAGAAACAAGGAAATTCTTATTACTTAAACTGCTTTTGTTCTTTTCCCTATGCTACTTTTATATCGAAAGCTACATAATAAAAAATATAATAATACAAAGATTATGTAAAAAATTCTTTGAAAAGTTTAGTATTTAAAAGGTTAGAATAATACATATTCTACAGATTTTCTCTTGTTATATCGAAATCAATTTTTGTGAAAATATTTTACATGATATTCAAAAATGAGCCACCTTTAAAATCAGTGACCAAAAATGCATCATGAAACTTCATGGTTTCCAAAACTTGGTATGTTCATCAGTTTCCAGGCAATTTTCTAAAATTTCAATTCTACAGGTCTGAATAATCAAATTTATTATATTAATATATATTTTATTGTGGTCTTTTGTTTCTATATTTTATTGAGTATATTTTTTTATTGCGGTACGTGTAGTATTACACAGTACCGTATTTCTAGGAATAATCACCACATGAACGTACGCGTCGCTGTATCGGACAAAAAGGAACCATCTATTATATGAATGACATTTTGTTTATGCACTTAACATAAGGTCCACATCCGCCGCACATTTCCGATATAAAATTTATTAAATGCTTATTTTTAATTTCGGAAATGCTTGCTAAATGCTCAGTAATGCTTGCCAATTTTAAAAATGCTACTCGGTTAATTGACAGTTTAATAACATGTGATGGATTGACAGTGGTGGATTGAAGTCGGTCGAGGCCTCGGGAGCAAAAGAATATATTGGGCCCCTTAAATTACAAAAGAATGTGAAGTTTGAGTTTTTCGGGGCCCTTTACAAGTCAGGGCTCCGGGCGTATGTGCGCCCGCCGTTAAATCCGCCTCTGGCAGTAGGTCAATCTCCGGGAAATTGTGTTTTTTGAAACGAAAATGAACATACGCGTCGTATCTCTCTCAGTGTAAGCACCGCCAGTCTCTAAAATCACGTTTTTCAAAACGTAGACAATGCGATGCTCGTTTCATGAAATAAGGAGATTAATATAATATAACAATTAAAATACTGTGTATATGTAAAAGGCACCATGCCCAGTTTTGTCAATATTGAGATAACGCTATTAATTTGCTGTATTTTCGTTACACTATACACATAGGTATAGAAAATCAAGTCCTATTTCAATAAATAACAGAGATATATTCACTTTAAAAACACTAAACTGCTCTCTTGTAAAATTTTCCTCCTGGCACATGGTACCAATTATCTCCGATGTACAAAAGTAGTTCAAACTGCAAATGTAAAATGTAAACTGTTCACCTGTCGTGTTTTTTACTCATCTGAAAAGCAAGTAAGATAGGACAATAAAAAGATTGCAAAGAAAACGCAATTTAATTGTTGTCCCAGTATTAAGACCAGGATGTGAGTCAACTTCATGTAGTTTTGCAACCAAAATGAAACTAAAATACAATAAATATTCCTTTTTTACTTTAATTTCTTAAGTGAGCACTATCTCAAACTTTTTTCAATTTATCGATGTATCTTATAAAAAGATATGAGTCTAACGCCTTAATTGAATACAAGTATTGCAGAGGATTTCAAATTACCTAAGATTGAATTGTAGCGATTGTTCATAAATTATCATTAAAGAAAACTCATACAAAATGGATGACCTTATGAAAAATGAGTAGCTGTATTTGATATTCACTTACTTTGTTTTCGCCAGGAAAGTGTAAAATGAAAAGGAGCTTTTTCCGTTTTGTTGGTAATCCTGCGTTTATAACCGAATGTAGTGTTTTGTAATACTGTATACAATTCATAAAAATGTGGGTTTTGCCGAGCTCTACATTTGTCCCCACCTTTTTTTTTTCAGGAAAACGTCACATGAAGAGAGCTGTTCTTAGGATCATTAAACGGAATCGCATGACCCCGCCTACCATTCTGTAGCATGATTTCTTTATATTCCAATTAGTGACTGCAAACGGATGCTGTTCTGGATTGACCAGCTTCTTCCCATTCGGTTCCCAAACAAGTTTAAAAAATCGTATTGTAATCGAATTCATCCATTCAATTTACAGCTACTTAACGAGGAAAATATGTTTTTTCTATCTATCCCCCCAGATGGTCAACCGTAGCCCAAAGACACTCACCAAAGCCCAGACCGGCGCTAATAAAAGCATCTTTGTGCAGAAGATTCTTTCTCTTATGGCGGGCGTCGTTAAAATCAGTAGAATGTTCTGTCTTTTTACTTTCAAAGAGAGCCGAAATTGAGCTATTGAAATGTTCTTTGTGGTCAGCTGGGACCGGTGTAGCAGCCTCCAGTCACGGAAAGAACCCTGTTTCTTTTTTTTCTTCCTGACCACTGTACCAACACCATCCATAGATAGCCCTCCCCCTTCTTTAGGGGATGTCGGCTGAACTCTTGTGTTTTTTCCAACACCTCCAGTAATCTGAAATGAGTGCTGCTTTACTCCGCTGGACGCCTACTCACCCTCCCATCTCTACTTGCGACAATACTATTTGGGAAGGCGGTGAATAATACTGTAAATAGGAAGGTTAGACAATCATATTTTTTACTTGAACGACAGTCTGTATGAAAAAAAAAACAAAAATAAACAATGTATGGTTTAAGTATAAGTATATATTATTTACTATAGAAATAGAATGGCACTTCCACACGTTTACGAAACTTGAATTAAAAAAAAAAGTTTTTCTCTCCCCTCTTTCTATAATCCACCCTCCGAATTTGCCACCCTGGGCTATAGCCCGCTCAGCCCCCCTGTAAATACACTACTGTTTTTTGGCCTCATAAAATGTCAGACAAAAAAGAAATAGAGGATGGCGGAGGCGAAGGGTATGACCATTGATTGATTTTTTTTTTTATGCTCATTATAGTGAAAACGATTTAGCTACATAACCCTGGGAGTAGAAAGGATCTAAAGTTACCGGGTTGTCATCAGACGCCGGGGTTAAAACATTCTATTTTAGAGCAATATAGATAGATAAACATCAGTGCAGTAGCACATTCAAATTCGAACATTGGGTGGTCTCCAGATCCGAAGAGAGGAGAATGAAGAAAAAAAATACAGTGGGGGAGCAAATCACGCCATAGTTTTCATTTAGCCGTTATTCTCGCATAATTTTTATTTATTTTTCTGATTATACTTAAAAGTTATTTGAATATGAAGAAAACAAAGAAAGGTCATGAGATTATGATTTTTTGATAAATTTAATCCAATGATGATTTTGCCTTTACTTTAATCTCTCTCTCTTCAGGATTCTTACGATTATTTTACAAATGACAAAAGAAGAAGAAAATTAATAGCAAATTTGTAAGATTTTTATTATATTTTTTTTGCAACCGTCTCCAAAAGTAATTCGGCATATTTAATTTCTTCACAAGTTTCACTCTTTCATAGATCCAGATTTTTTTTTGTCGAAATTTTCACTTCACGTTCATGAGAGAAAGGGGACTGCTTTTCTTTTTTCAGAAATTAAGAAAAGCTGATTCCACGCAGCCAGCTAGCAAGCACGATACCGCAATCAAAGGAAATTCTACTGGAAATTGAAGAACGAACTCATATATTGTTCTTGTTTCTCACCAGCAGACCAGTTGCAAATGCAAAACGAAGAACTGGGAAACGAAGCACTAAAGGTGGTATTACACTGTAAAAGTGCTTTGATAAAACTTGAAAAATACAACCAATAAACTGATCGGTTGAATTGGCTTGAATGTAACCCATCAGCTTATTCGTTGTATTTTTCAAGTTTTATACAAGCACTTTTATAAAACTTTTATAGTGTAATACCGGCCTTACACAATGGAAAAAACTTGGAAGGACCATGTAGTATGCGAAGAAGTTTGGTCTGTACATCTAGTATAGTTGCCTTTCGACAAATGTAAATTACTTTGTTTATTGCTCGCCGCGTTTCCGTATTTCTCAAAAACTTACAATAAACAAACCATTTTAGAGCCGAATTTAAAGGGATCATCAGCTTGCTGAATGTTTATGTATCCGTTTACAAACATACTAAAAATTATGGCTTTTCTGGCGATAATATTCGTAAAAATATTCATTTCAGTGACGTCTTTTGCTACCTACAAAAAAAAATTTTAATCCTATTAACAGAAATGAAACTTTTACCGAGTTACGCGGTTCCACTTGAAATGAAAATGCCGTGTAATTGAGGTTGCGCATCTAATAAATTAAATATTTTAACATTAATATGTATAGGAATAAGCTGTGACCGTAGCCAAATGTGTATAATGAATGAGTAAATGAGTAAAAGTCTCATAAATGAGAGTCGTAATAATGAGTGTTCCACTGTATTGTGATTTTATGAGTTTTTCTGTATACTGAACCGCACTATGTGAGCATACAATACTTAAAGAGTGATTCCGTCACTATTGAATCTCAAATGTTTGTAAAAATTAGAGAGGTGGGGAAGGGGAGCATGCCGTCTGTCTTTTGGGGGGGGGGTGTTGGTGACAGCATCTCTTTGTGATGAAGCTAGCCAATGGCTCTTCCCAAGCGGGGCTATACAGTAATTATAAATCATTAAAAAAATACCAATCAAGACCTGCATGTCAATGCCTTTTTAGGAGAAGCTGTATAACGTAAGATGAAATTTGAGATGATAATAACCGGGAATTTCATGTTGAGAATTTATTATTTGCAAATGCGGACTTGTGTAAAATTACTTTTTGTTCAGATTTTTTTTTAGATTGAATATTTGTTTTTCATCTCTTGTTGTGTTCTTTTTGGATTATTTTCTTGGTATCGTTGAATTTTTTAATTGTAGTATCGTAGAATTGTAAAGAATTATAGAAGTATCGTTAGTTGTAAATCGTAGAATTTTTTTCTTGTTTTTATTTCCCATTCTAAAATTTGAGTGTTTGCATGTGTTTCTTTAGTGCCTGCTCAAGCTAGCAGTGTTGACAACTTAGTTATTTGCCAACTAGATCAGGCTTTTTTCTTGGCCATTTGGATGGAAAAAATATCCATCTAGTCAGGGGCGTAGCCAGAAATTTCGTTCGGACATTTCTGTGCACAAATCTATCTATATATATAATTGATTTTCTGTGTGTGTGTGTGTTCTCTATACAAATCTACAATTTTAGATCGATCGTCGCCAAATTTTGCATATATACCAAACGGGACCCGACTTGAACGATAGGCTAGTCAGAGCAGGGCAAATGCCCGAAATGGGCGAAAAACTGTCGAGCAACAATGGTTTCTGGGCCTCAACAATCATTTTCGGAATGTTTATTTTGTTTACCGTGGTTCCCTAGCAATGCGTTTCAGACGTGTAGGGGAACCCGGGGCAGAATGAAGTACGACATTTTTCGGTAGCAAGGGGGTGCTACCAGTTAGTGGCAATAAGTAGATCTAGACCAACCTGTTACTGCGCAACTACGGCAGCCATGTTAGTTTGGTTTTCTTGAGCATTGGTGAGTGAGGTTTCTATTATGGGATTTATTGCTCCTGTATTGTAACTTCTGGTGCTTTTGTAACCAAGATAAGGTATACATACCTGCTTACATTATAACTATAGTTAGTACATGCTTGAAGTACGTTTAATTGTCTTTAGTTTCGTGTAGTTAAATGTTTGTTTACGTATCTTTCTCGAGTGACCTTACCACCCTAACCTGAATCTTGTTCCTGGGGCGGAATGGGGAAGTGCCCATTCCGCCAAACTGTAACCTGTCTTTGTATGTCGGCAAGCGGAATTTACATGCCCCCGATGCTTATTTTACCTCGAAAGAAGAAGCAGAAACAATTTGAGTTAGGATTGCGACCAGGAGGTTGGGCTAAGGCGCACAGCACTGGATGGATGACTGCTGAGTTATTTCTTGTATGGTTTCGAAAATTTGTGGAATTTTCTAAGGTATCAAAAGACTTTCCGGTTCTTCTTATATTAGATAGCCACTCAACACATACCAAGAACCTTGAGGTTATAGACTACGCGAGAAAGAGTGGCGTTTCGTTGCTATGTCTACCACCACATTGCTCTCACAGACTTCAGCCACTTGTTGTTTCTTTTATGAAGCCTTTAAGTCTTCATTACAGCGATGAGCTTCAAAAATGGCTACGAAGCAACACAGGGAAAGTCGTAACTCTCTTTCAAATTTCAACGCTCTTTGGATCAGCTTTTATCCAAAGCGCAACAATGAAAACTGCTATTAATGGTTCCCAAGCTTCAGGACTATGGACACAACTGACCTATCCATATTCACCAACGCCGATTTTCCCCCAGTAGACACAACTGACATCGGACTTGGTAGGCCTTCAAGTGAAGAGATGATCATAGCTGGAACTGAATAATTGGAATTGCCTTCCGCCTCGCACACCAGTTAGAAAAAAACATTCCTATCAGGTTGGATGATAAAGCTGGCGAGGTTTCAACCAACTCTAATGATGACACGTCAGCTAGGTCCGATTCAATAAGTCTAGTTGTGTCACTCCTGGGTGCTTTGGATGGCAACTGACAACAGGGCCTCTTCATTACTTTGCCACACACGCACGCACGCACGCACACACGCACGCACGCACGCACGCACGCAAGGATAAAACTATTTAAGAAAGAGAATAAAATTAAGAATTGACAAAACAAAGGATATTGCCTGAAGATAGGAAAAATAATGGAAAAACCCAAAATTAACGAGAGTGATTCTGAGGATTGTTCTGACTGTGAATGTTTATATTGCGGTGAATTTTACTCAAAAGTCAGTTGTGTGTGAAGGTTGGGTCACTTGTTCCATGTGCAAAAAAATGGGCACACAATTCCTGTGTGGAAATAGACAGCGAAGATGATGAGGCTGTCCTAGTGTGTGCATTTTGTGAATACACTTAAGAAACGGACACAATCAATGAAAACTGTAGTTAAACCTTTCTAGTCACTTAAAACTAAATAAATATAGAGCAACTTAATTTTCCTGCATTTCCACTAATTTTATATATTTTTATAATTACTTGTCCTTACCAACCGGGGTACGAGGCAGAACGGGGCAAATGAGATAATTTTTTGTTTTTGAAAAAAAATATATCGTTCTTTTGTTTTCTTACATCACTGCATTTTTGTGATTATTAAATTGTAATGTGTTCGTAGAAACATTTGTAGCTCTCTTAACTAACCCATTTGTATTTTTAAAGCCTATTTTCAACTTGGTACCCCGTTCTACCCCGGGTTCTCCTATATGCCTTTACAATAGTTTGTCATGTCCTGAATGCTGCCAGTATATATGTATAATAATTTGCCTTTATAATGGTTTGTCACTTTTTTCAATCCTCCCAGTAATGAGGCTTTTTGAATAGACGCCATAATCATCATCAGCATCACTTTGAGGGTCAGGCAAAGGATTATCCCCATAGAAATCAGTGTTAAAATTGCCCGTTTTACTGCAGAAATACGGAAATTTAGTGGGTCTTCCACCACATCAATAATTTTACAAAATTGAGTTCACTTAAAGACGAAGATACGAAGCCCGGAAAATTAAATATAAAGTAATTAGCCGGACCTACTTTTGAGTTGGATATCCATGCAATAACATTTATTTCAACTTTTTTATTTATATCTTCTGAAGCATGAAAATTAATGTCTCCGTTTTGTCTTTTAATGCCACACACTTGCTCTCGTTACCAGAAAAATCTGGTGACCCAGGGAGATTATTCCATTCTTTCTATTTTTTACAGCACAACAAAAAAGAAAGAAGGTTATCTTCCCTCCAAAATCTCCTGCAGGGGAAAAGAAAAGAGCTCAAGTGTGTGTGTATTTTTATGTGACCAAAATCGCTATGTAGTGTACGTAGTGCCTATATAGGTGCACTGCCCATCGATTCCTTTCTTTTCGAAAAATAACCGTAATATTATACTGTATATACTTCAAACCTTCAATTTATTTTTCTCACCTCGGTCATTTTTCATGTATATTTTATACAGTTATTTTTTAAAAATACGTACCTTAAAAATATTTTTCTAATAATGTATATCTAGCGTGTTTCGGCGCCCCTTATCATTTAATGCCCTGTGCAATCGCACCTGTCGCACTGCCCCTGTGCCGCATTATCTTAATCCAATATATACAGGGTGATCAATTAAATATCTCTACAACAAAGATCAATAGAATTATGCGGTAAACGGTACGTTTATTAGCAAAACTGTAAGAATGTTGTACAGAAATTTCGAAAATTTAGGTTTTTTTTTAAAATTTTTTAAAATTCAAAAAAAAAGAAACTGGAGATTTTGGGGTTCCGAAAATCCTCATTTGTGTGAAGAGAAACCACTGCATTCGCCTAAAGTTACTGCATGGGCTGCAGTATGCGCCGGAGGCATTATCGGCCCCTTCTTCGTGCGAGAAACGATTACTACTGAATGTTACGTTACAAATTTGGAACAATTTGTCAGCACACATGGCGCATACCGTAGTTTAGGCGAATGCAGTGGTTTCTCTTCACACAAATGAGGATTTTCGGAACCCCAAAATCTCCAGTTTTTTTTTTTTTAATTTTAAAAAATTAAAAAAAACCCTAAATTTTCGAAATTTCTGTACAACATTCTTACAGTTTGCTAATAAACGTACCGTTTACCGCATAATTCTATTGATCTTTGTTGTAGAGATATTTAATTTTGAAATAAGGGCTTATTCGCTGATCACCCTGTATATATATACATATCTCTATGGAAGTGTCAACGAACGAGGTCATTGTGATTTTTCAAATCTTTTCTTACGGTAATAAATTTTCACCCTGGAAATAAAATATCTTTTATACTAGCATATTATTTTGTATGCATGCATATATTTATGTAAGATTTTAAGCTTTAATATCTATGTACTTAGAAATGACAGTTCATAAATTGAAAAATGTACTAATTTTCAAAAAGAAACTACTGTATAATAAACCTGTAGTTCAGAAAGAACGAAAGTAATTTTAATAACCAGATGCTGAATTGTAATGAATGATGTTGAAGTCGGCCATGTTTTTAAAACATCAAATTTCGAGTGTTATGCCATTTTTCACACGGGGGTAACACAGTCTGTTTTCCAGAACGCACTGCTGATTCCAGGTTTGCACAAAAAACTCCAGTGAACTTTCCTTTTTCTCTAAAATTAAAAAGAAATCTGTATAACAGCCCATCGTGATGCATTTTTGTGTATACATCTGCAAAGCATTCCAATCAAAATTCGTAAGTTATTCACGCAATAGCGATGTTGTACTATACAATAATACTAAAAACAACGTCAACGAATAAGGCAAATACCAAGAAATACACAAAAATTCCTAATGCATTTCGACTCGCTATGTCG